>NW_027116423.1:3106-4815 GCF_000696795.3 Halyomorpha halys | reverse complement strand
CTTCTATTAGCTTTTTACAGTTGAGAAAGATGTGGAACAGACTGTTAGAAATGAATTAGTTACAGAAAGTGCAGGTTCCCCGGGATTTGAAGTAGAAACTTTTTTGTTTCTTGTAAAGCCTAATTAATTCGGGATTTAAAACTCTCAACTTACTTACTAATTTTAGCTTTTTTATGTAACCTCCATACATCAATTAGAACTCTGGGCTGGATATATTGAAATTAGAAATAGTTCCATAAATGGAATTGTTGTTGGATAGATGGATGTCAGTAGATAGGTTATGGTTTTTTAACTTTTTCAATATTTCATCACTATATTTTAATAATTCAGTTGGGTATACTTTATACAACTCTTCTTTACAGCCATAATGAGCAGCTATTGTTCTGACTTGTATGAATGAATTAAAGTTTATATCAGGATTCTTTATATCCAGCAAAATTAGTTTGTTAAAGCAAAGTCTTGGTAACCTCTCTCCAGGCATAAGTGACAAACTGGACCAGTAATTTATAATCTTGTTTATAACTCTGACGCTCAGGGCATTTTGGCCAGTTTCGAGACGTACAATGTACGAATAGACTTGTTAAAGAAATTAAAGGGTTTGTACCATAAGAATCATATACCTAAAAAATAGGTTTTGGTATTTCAAAAATGTCTTGAACTAATGTATATTCTATGCATATTTTTTATAAACTAAGATGTTATATTACTTGTAATGTCATAAATACTCTTAAGAAAGTAAAATGTGTAATTTAACTGGTCATGACTTTTAATAAACAAACTAGACTAATAATAAATCTTACGTAATAGAATCAATATATGTCTGGAGTTATTGTTTTCTATAAGTTTCTTAAAAAGAACATCCCAGCAATAACTCTTTTAAACTTTTTTTTTTTTTTAATGTAAAATAAACTGAACAATTTTGCAATAGAAAAATATGGGGCCATGGGAGAACCTATTTGGGAGTGTTTTATTTTTTTGAATTAACAAAAACTATAGAGAAGTTACTATTAAACAGAATTGATTATCTATATAATTAGTATAATAGGAAAGAAAAATTATATTCAAAAGGAAAAAGATAGTTGATATTTCTTATGAAATTATAATAAAAGGACCTCTACACGGTCAGTCAGATTGACAGTCGTTCAAAAGCTTGACTAAAGGTGAATCATGAAGTCCCGTACACTATCAGTCTGACTGAAACTTGCTTGTAAATGAGGTATCGGACAGTAACGATCAAGTACAATGTCTCTTTAGATTGGTGGCAAACAGAAAGTTTGTTGGTCCATTATTTTGGCATTTGCCTGCAAGAATAGAGTGAAAGCAAGATATTAAAGAAGCACTTGCAACTTCTACACCACTTTCTCAGTACTCTGCTTAAAATTTTGAATAATTGGATTTCAAAATTTTCTCTTTCGTTTATCTGTCATTCCGACTGGCAAACTAATAGATAACTTAAGTTTTTTGTCAGAAAGAACCAAATTTCACTGCTGGGAAGCACATAATATAAGATGTTTATGACTTTGCAACTTTAGAGATCTTAATTTAATTTTAAACATTTATTTGAACTATTTATTGTTATATATTTTTTGTTCTAATATTTTATCTAAATTATAACCTATGAATAAATATGAAAAAGTTTCATACATAATAGATGAAGTTTGTAATTGGTGTAATCAATTTATTTTATAACATTTTATATATTATATAAT
>NW_027116423.1:0-639 GCF_000696795.3 Halyomorpha halys | reverse complement strand
ACAATGAACGTTCCACCACTCCAAACTTACGAGCTAAAAAACATAAAGGCATTTCTAAGGAACAGAGTCCGATTCAATATGCGATTCAAAGTTGGGATTCAATATGAGCTGAGGTATCACTCACCAATAAACTAAGAAATGTTTAAAAAACACACAAAAGTGGACAAGTGCCATAAGGGGAAACAGAAGAGAAGAAATGGTTGTTGCAAGAGTCAGAACTCCTCCACTTAATCATAAAAGAGGACCAACCTATTAGCCAAACCAGTCCCCATTATTAATAATGCATATAATTGAAGAATGCCCATCATTTCGTCAAGCCTTCGAAAATAATAAAATTCCACGTACAAGAGAATTGGCCCTTAAAGACTCAACAGAATCTATAGACAAAATAATAAAATTTCTGAAAGAAACTCAACTTTATACTAAAATATAATTCACCAATATCGACCAGTGTAAAAAGGAAATAGTCTACATTCAACTATCAAATGCCAAAGACAAGAAGATGAATAAACTAAAAGGGGTGTAATAACCTAGACGTTGATCGCCCTGAATAAAAATCTAATCTAATCTAAAATCTACAAGCTAAAAATATGTAAATTTTTTTTCTCGTTAAGCTAAAAAAGATAATATAAATGGATT
>NW_027116422.1:3278-4019 GCF_000696795.3 Halyomorpha halys | reverse complement strand
CTTCTTGCCTCAAAGGTACTGCTCGCTCTCTAATTAGCAACATTTCTCTCACTGCGGATAATTATAACCAAGCTTGGAGTTTCTTAAAGGCGCATGTCGGCAATAGGCGAAAATTAGCCAATACATATCTTCAGCACGTGTTAGACTATAAACTGATTACCTGAAAAATAGTGAATATTGAATTAAATTAAATAAAACAACTAAATAAGCCTGAGTAAACTTATTGTGTACCATTTCAAGAAAATTATCCAGATCAACTAAAACAATATACTTTTCTGAAGTAAAAACTCCATTACTAGCTCCCTATCTGATTTTTTCCAAGTGTGTTTTCTCTGTATTCACCTAACAATTAATTTATCTGTACAAATTTAAATTACATGAAAACATTTCTGTTTAGACATTTGGCACTTTAAGCATTGATAAGAATCTTCCTAATTTATTACTTCTTTTTCTCCTCGGCCTCTTACGGAGAAAGAAATACCTATAAATGATAAAAAGCACTGAAGGGACAGCAATTAATATTATTAATATAGGGAAAAAGTCAATGTCATCATGGTCCATATATTCAGCTGTTGGAAACCAAGCTTTACTGTCATGGCTGAAAACTGGAAGATCAGCATCAACTTGAACCGATAAAAGCTTCTGAGACTTGTATAGGTTTCTGGAAAAAAAAAAAAGAAAAAAAAATATATATATGTACACACACACACACATACATATGTATATATATATATATATATA
>NW_027116422.1:0-1473 GCF_000696795.3 Halyomorpha halys | reverse complement strand
TTTTTTTTTTCATCACCTTACACGGTTGGGATAGTAAAGGTTCATTTTGAACCCCTACCCGCCGTAACATTTGGTCCTATACGGGCCGGATATTTTTCTTATTAATTTTTTCTCATGGTCCTCCGGTTGTCGAATTTTGTTACTGCACATTTTATTTCATCTTTTTTTAAATTGTTTTTCATTGGAAAAAAAATTATTTTGTAAGCTGCTCCATTCCGCCATTATTTTTTTTTTTTTTCACTCTTAATATCTCACAGTTTCTTTTTTTATTCACATCACCTACCTCTAAAATCACAAAGGACCTACCTGAGGACATCAAAGGTCGATTCGAAAAACTTAAAGACAAATTAAACTGTAATTCATCCCAAATTAAAACTTTCGTTTCTCAGGGGCGCGGTATAGCAAGAGAACCTGAAAAATTATTTTTATTTAAGGGAATGTATTTAGAACTCAAACCATGTTTCACTTCCTTCTGTGAAGCTTATGATTCCCTGAAAGACCTCTGCTCCCGTTCTAATGTCTCAGACATCTTTCCAACTAAAAAAGATTGCTCTCTTTTTAAAGCCGTGCAGGATTATTATTATGAAGGTCTTGCCACCCATGAACAATACATGAACCCCACTCCTGCTGCTACTATTTCTTCACCAGAACTTTCTTCGATGCAAACACGTCTAGGATTGAAGACATTGAAAAATTTCTTTTCCTAACTTCTTGCCTCAAAGGTACTGCTCGCTCTCTAATTAGCAACATTTCTCTCACTGCGGATAATTATAACCAAGCTTGGAGTTTCTTAAAGGCGCATCTCGGCAATAGGCGAAAATTAGCCAATACATATCTTCAGCACGTGTTAGACTATAAACCAGCCTGTGGTAGACCTACAGTCGAATCTTTTAAATCATTGATTTCTTCGGTCGTCGAGAGCATCGAATCTCTGAAGCTTTTGAAAATTGAAAATTTGGATGATTTTATACTTTCGTTTCTTTTGCTTTGATGTTTGGACAGCAACACTCGAATGGCATTCGAAAAGAAATATTTTGATGTGGGATTTCCGACTTACAGCAATCTAACTGAATTTATTAAGGCTGAATGGAAATCTATGGACATGGTAAATGTTGATTACACCCAGCCTTCTACCTCTTCGCCATCGTCCAGCCAGGTTTCTCGCCCTTGGGTCCAATCTAAAAATGCCCTTTTCACACAAAGAAATAATAATATCAGGGGCGCTACAGGTAAACCCCAACAGAATGATGACAGTCTGGCTTGCCCGGTTTGTAAACGGTATCACGCTCTCTACCAATGTGAGCAATTCCAGAAAGCTACGGTCTCAAACAAGAGTTCATTTCTGAAGAATTGGCATGGCTGCACCAATTGTCTTTCCAGCAGACACCAAGTGTCAAATTGCACCTCCATTAGGTGCTGTGGAATGTGCAATGGCAATCACCATACATGGCTTCACCATCAGAATCACGATGA
>NW_027116421.1:349576-353022 GCF_000696795.3 Halyomorpha halys | reverse complement strand
TCCCCCCCCCCCGTAGATCACGTGACCAGTGGTAGGGTCAAGGCTAGGGTCCAAAGTCCAAGGACACGTGAGTGGTTTAGGCTGGTTCGAGGCTAGAGTCCAAAGTCCAAGGACACGTGGTTAAGGCTGGTTCGAGGCTAGGGTCCAAAGTCCAAAAAGGCTCATTTACTGCGCCAGAACCGGCCTTTTATCCCTACTGGGCTCCACTAAACTTTCGATTTCCTCTAATATCCAATCCTTACTATCCAAAATCCTTCGTAAAAAGCTTACTTTGTCACAAATAAAATCAATTATAAAGACGTTAATGTTCCATATGTAACTATTATTTCTTATCCAGATATCATTCCTTCCATTATAAATTGCCTAACGACCCCAACTCACTAGTTTCGAGGCTTGCTTCGTTTTACGTTCCTGGCAATCATCCGAGGCGCCTGAAAAGAAGATGGCCACGAGGCCTGCTAATGTAAAAACGTCATTAGAGTGCTACCAATAGGTAGTTTCTCTACACGCCTGTATCACTCCATTATAACTTACATCAAATTTACTGAATGTATTATTATGTACAGTTGTAAATTTCATTAAAGATATTAAAGAAAAAAACCTTTACTTTAAGTTTAAATATTAACTTTTGATAGAAAACTTCTCAACTATAAACATAGTAGTCTGACAATCCAACTCTTTCTTATTTAAATCATTGCCTTACTCGTCCTGAGTTTAAGTACTTGAATTTTTTGTATGCGTTCCAAAAAAAAAAAAAAAAATCGCCACAACTCCGTAACGGTTATTTTGAGATCGTTAAGAACAGGACTCCATAAGTTGGACGCTGGAACGGCGTCAGAGACGAAATATTATGTCAGACCCAACACCTAGGCTGCTTCCAATTGCCCTCGTTTAATTATTCCAGAATTACTACTCCTAATTGCTTCCTCGTTGACCAATTAACTCTTCGAACTGGCGCAGGAACTTCTGCCTAACTTGGGTGTAGCTTCAGCTTTGTTTTTGTACCAGTTACATTTGTGTAGCGGTGATTTTAGAATTGTTTAATATTTGTTCCAGTATCAACATTTACTTTGGAAAATTGGAATTTACTAAATAATAAGTTTGTAAAGAAAAAATGTCACCATATACAGTGCGATCTTGTGTTCTTAATAATTGAAGACGCTAAAACACAGAGATCCTCATCGTTTTTGTTGCTTTGAACTAATTTATGGATCATCTTTTTGATGATGAGCACTTACGAGGTTCCATGATTTTACTCTTCTTCTAAGCAAAAATGACGCTAAGGGGTGTGAATTAGGCCACGCCTCTTGAAGGCAACTTTACGTTGAAGTTGATAGGGATTTCTCACATTAATGCAATTACCTGTAAAACCGTCCATTTCAGGTCTTCATTGGAGAGCTTTCGGCAGGGATTCTGGCCAAACTTGCCAAATTGCGATAATTTACATTAATATTGACAATTTAACTAATTTAGCCTGAATTTCTTTCGAAAGCTCCCTGATGACGATCTGAAACTGAGGTCGAAACTTCGGCAGGAATAAATAATCTTCTGACCGCACCCCCCGACCATCTTCTCCAATTTTACTCATGAAAATATGAAGTTCGATACAAATAAAGAATTCTTTCTGATATAGTAGAGAAATATGAATAAAAATTTGTATAAATAATTGTTGAAATAAAATAATAAATAGCTGAGGGAATGTGGTTATATGTTAATTTATTACAATTTAAAATCCATCAAACAAAGAAGATACTGTTGCAGAAAAGTAACAAAAGAATACAGTTAGGAAAAGGAATTCGGGTCCACGTGATATAAGATGCAATTCATTTTGTGATGTGGTCATCATATCCTTTTTTAATGAGGTGTAGATAGTTGACCGTAGATTAATGCTTGAAGAAGTTTGTCGGGGGGTGCGGTCACCAAAGAACAACAGGGCATAAAATAAATAAATATGGTTTTGTTTATTTATGTTGTTCTTTGCTGACCGCACCCCCCGACAAACTTCTTCAAGCATATTCTTTTTTAATGTTACTAGGCCCTTTATCGTCACATAATAGACTTAAAATTATTTAAAGTTCCCGAAATTCGCATTTACATATGTCTGTGTTTTGTGATTGGAATAGCTTTAGGTATTTGTCATGTTAGGCTGTGTTCTTCGAGGAATTGGGTCAGTTAGTAATGAGTTCTTTTTCGAACGCTTTAGTTTTGTGGAGCAATGTTGGGAATGTATTAGGGTGATGTTCGTACTTTTGTACATCTTCATTCTTTGATTTATATTGTTTATTATT
Organism: Halyomorpha halys; assembly: GCF_000696795.3. NCBI lineage: Eukaryota > Metazoa > Arthropoda > Insecta > Hemiptera > Pentatomidae > Halyomorpha > Halyomorpha halys. Next base: position 350,734 of record NW_027116421.1, on the reverse strand, counting down.
TATCAGAAGCTGATTTTCATTTTGTTGTTATTATCTGTCTCTCTATGCACAAACTGGATTAGTTAGTATAGGATAATAAAATTAATTGAAATATACGCTACTAACTTTTAAAATTTGAACTTTGATTTTCTCATCCTTAATATTTTATTCATTTAGTTATTTCTTGCAACTGTTTTTTTTTTTTTTAAATCTATATATTAGTTTTAATTAAGTTATTTATTTTTTAAACTGATCTACTACTCTGATTGTCGTATCTTTGATTTGTTTTTATATTGCTATTTAATGATAAATTCATTTAATTTCTTTATCAGACCAAATGTGGGTTGAAGATCACTAGGTAGGGGATCTATGAAAGAGCGGAATAAGTAGAATAAAATTCCCAAATAAATGGGATTGTCACATGAAATAAAATTGTTAAATGGAGGAAAAATAATTATAATATATTGTTTTTAGTGTATAGAAGATTGATTATTGATTGTAAAAAAATAGGGTAGGAAAAAAATTGTTCTGATATCATGTTAATATATGTAGAGTAAATATGTCCGATATGGTGATTGGTATACTGTGTATATATTATAGCAACCCAATGTATTTGGGCAGCATAGCTAAATGCAGCATTTTTTTTCTATGTATGTTTTAATCAATAAATTGGGAATTAAATTGATCATAAAAGGAATCCGCTATGTTAAAATTTCCTTTTTTGACATTTAATAAATGTATTCGTCTTTTATGTATGAATTATTCCAGAATTGAAGTATAATATTATTTTATATTGCATTCTCAATGATAATTTTATTTTTCAAATGAGGAGTTTTTCTTGAAATGTTTCTTATTTTTGATTATCTATTTCAGTGGTTGCCAAACTGGGGATCCCAAAGCATGTGGCTAGGGTAGGGTGTCGGAAGCGAATGTTACTTTCTAAAATTATTACAAAAACAAAAGAAAGAAAAGAAAAAAAATATTAAAATTAAAATTTCCAGTATACACAGCATTCCAGCAATCCTCCATTCTCAGCGGATCTAAGCATAATTTTGTAAAAATATTTTTTTTGCTCGTCAAGGTCGAGAAATTTGTTCAATCCAATAAGGGTGCCGTGAAATTTATTTTAGGTCAAAAGGGTGTGCCATATAGATAGAAGTTTAGGAAGTATACCAACAG
>NW_027116421.1:348736-349481 GCF_000696795.3 Halyomorpha halys | reverse complement strand
TTTTATTATTATTAATCCACACAACTTTCCTTGTGAAATATCTCTCCAAGCGCTTATGAAAACAATATATTAATTATATATTTTCTAAGTAAATTATGTGCCTCCTACAGTTTTACTTCTGGAACATGTTAGAAAATTATCAAGGAAATGTTTTTTGGAAATATTTTTACGAATTACTGGGGGGCACCCCCTATTTGCCTCCTGGCGACGAACCAACCCCAGTTTTACAAATTATACAACTGTTTATTTTATTGAACTACTCTAATTGAAAACAGTATAGTTAAATAATATATAAAATAAAATATTACACGGTGACCACTATTCCTTAGCTCCCTCTTCAATGCAGAAAATGTCGTCAACCTGTTTTATTTAGCTTCTGAACTCCAGGCTAAGGTTTATTATTAATATAAATATTAATAATAAACCGGCTTCAATGTATTAAAGATATTAAAAAGTACAACTATAACATTTGAAAAATTATAACCTTTAATTTTTCGATATGAGGGATATCACATTAGGGATTTTAAAGCTAAAGTTAAGGATGAACTGATATAACTTAAAAAGTCCATTATAAAACACATTTTAAGAAGTGATATATTTTTGAATAATATATTGTCTCATTTAAATTTCGTATGGGATATTTATATTTTATATTTCATATCCATCATCCAAGGTTTAATGTTATAAATAAATTTTAGATTTATTTTTTATTAATATAGTTGTTTGAGAGTGGTTTAGTTTCTTT
>NW_027116421.1:334296-343936 GCF_000696795.3 Halyomorpha halys | reverse complement strand
ATGACCTGAGAGGTCGAAACGTCGGATGTTAAAAAGAAATAAAGTTGAGAGAAAAGAGATCAAAATTGTTTTTAAAAAGTTATAAATAAATATAATTTGTATTAAATATATTATTAGTAATCAAAAATTCTATATATTTTTTTTTCATTTATCATTTGATGACATCTTTAAAAAAAAACCTCAACTTGATGAGTAATTGAAATCTAATCCTAAGTCTATCAAGTTTCTTTATCTAGTCTGCTGATAGTAAAAATACTTTCTATTCTTATGTCATTTGTATTCTACAACAAAAAAGTTTATTACATTATTAATTCTGAAGTGTTAGTTAATTATAATGTTTAATAAACAATTAATATCAATATTAAATGTATTATTTAGTTTCCAATATTTAAAAGAATTGATATCGTCTGATATTTCTAAATCCGATTAAAAAAAAAAAATAATAATCAGAAGTCACTTAAACCTTTTACAGACTCTTGAGGTGCATAATATTTTTTTTTCAAGGATTTTCGATTTATTATAATTTATTGACTTATGGTTCCTGTAAGTCTGGACTCTTAAGACAGGTTTAGTCCTTGGCATTTTTTTTTTTTAATCCATTCTCCAGAAATTTACAGCTAGTCTTGACATGCATTATAAAGGATATACTTATATGAAATGGATATTCTCCTAAGCCAAAATCCTTGCGATGAGAATGAAAAGAGGAAATAGGTATCGTTAACCTTGTGACTTAAAAGCAGCGGAGTCCTTTCAGCTTTGTCAATTCGAGAAACCTTTTTTCTACTTTAAGGCTTCCTGAAATTATCTTTATGGACAGGATACGGTGAAAGATATTGGCGCTACGTGAGTAGAGAACTATTATCTGCGGTAGTTTAGGTGTTTGTGAGAGTTATTTTTTTTTGTATTATTTAGTCACGAAAAACCTATCAATAGTGAGGGCATTATATTTTGATTACATTGTTATTTGTTTTAGAAGAAAACGCTAACTGATCTCATTTGTTCATTTTCAAAAATAAATTATTCTGTTGCGTGACAATTCCTTAAACGGCACAAGGCATGAATAATCGATTGATTTGACGGAATGAGTGATATAATGTTCATACTGTTATACATGTTTCGGAAAGAATTGCTGTAAAAATCAACTCAGGTATTTAAATATTTCTTTCAGATCATTTCTTACATACAGAAGAGGGGGAGTTATCTACAGGTTACCACCCTATTCTAACTATTGTGGGTGGTCAACTTTTCATTTCATGTGACCACCTCAGAAATAAAAGTCGACCCCCAGTCAGTATTCAAACCGACACCGCTGCAGTCATGCCAGTCATTGGCGCTTTACTTAGCTATGTAAACATTTTGGTTTCCAGCAAATTTAATTTGTATTTTAAAAACGTAATTTTTTAAAAATACTTAAACGGATCAATTCTATTGAAGCACTAGTTATTTCTAGATGAGTAATTTCTCATTTTAAATTTCCTTAAGAACGGTAAGAAATCGTTTAAACACAATTTGCAGTTTACTTAAATTTAATTGTAAGTTTGATTATGTTCATTTTGTTTATTCTTCTGTTTGTATATATTTTAAGAGAGATTTTTTTTTCATTCATTTATTTATTTTATTTTTAGTTTAGTTTATTTTAGTATGAATGTGATTATTCATCACTAATACCTATTGCCCACAACTGTCTGGCAGATTGTAATATCTATTAATAAATAAACAGTATTAAATTTAATTGTAACTGTAAATCAGCAAATGGGCTGAAAAAATAAAATATTTCACTAACTGAATTATTATTATTAAAATATGTACTAAATTTTATAATAGTAAAACTATGAAAGTATTGTAAAAACAAAACAAATTAGTTTATTTTAAGTTACTATTAGATTTAACTATTTGTATTTATTGTTGTTTATACTAGTTCTGATGATATTAATAGAATATTTCTATATGTAATTGGAAGTTTGCTCATTTTTACCCAGCCTTGCATAAATACTTTTTACTGTTTAGTATAAAATAAATTTTTTTAAATTATATTTGTTACGAAAATATTTCTATTGAACTGATGTAGCTGTAAATAGCTTTATAATATGTTACAATGACTTGATAATTGCTCGGTAATCATAATAATGATAATTGTGTTTTTCAAAAGTGAAATTATCGATAGCACTATTATCACTTTAACTAGGAATGTTTCACATGTCTGCATGTCCTCTTTAATAAAACTGAGTAGCTATATCAATTAAAAATAATCGTATTTCTGAGAACTGACTTGCATTATGCATTAGACGATTTACGAGTACAGAATGTAATTATAGTTCCTCTCGTAGGTAGTAATAGCGTGTATTAAATTTACTACATTTACATTGAATGATTCTATGGAAAGTAATTTTAAGTATTATCAAGTAGATAGGACCCGGGATATTTTATTGTGCAAATAATTTCCCTTTTGTTTGGTGAGTAATTTAAATTTATAATTTATATCTTATGTTATATATCCATGTTATTTACAGCGATGGAATATTGAAAGTGACATCATTATTATTATGGTATGAAAGGTAAATATTTCATGGTTTGAGTTAGAAATTATGATTGGATCATGTAAAATGTTACAGTTATATCATGTTGCAGATAAACTTCAATAAATACCCTGAAAATAAATACTGAAATCCCTGATTAACTCTAGTATACCAGCCACTGTGTAAAGCAGTATTTAGATTAATTTGAAATATTGAATTTTGTTTATGGTAAGTTTTAGAAAATATGAGGAAAAAATATTTCGAATTTTGACACCAAAATTGTCTCAAAATATTGGATTTTGAGAATACCAATGGAATACATCCGTTCATACACCATTCTCGGGATCTTTTATACAATAAAACCCCTCTGTAATCATTATTACGTCATGTCTGTTGCATTTATTATTCTGAATTAAGAATTACCGTTTCTTAGGAATTTTCCATAATTGGCACTGTTTACACGCAAATAGTCAAAAACAGTAAACAATTGTGAACATTTACTTGCGTTTTATGACTTCAGGACGCGACGGATAAACAAAAATGACTGATATGAATCCATTTTACAATTGTATTTACATTTATAATCTGTAAATAAAAAAATATACCATTCTACTAGAAATTCAAGAGTTACGTGCACTTGCGTAGAACCAGAGAAGGTTAGAAAATCAAAAATACTCTCAAAAGATACACAGATGCCAATGTTATGATCCAACAAAACTGGACCAAGTGAGGAGAACCGCCCTATGAACGGTTTTAATCACCTTCCCCCTCGCTCCTCCCTTTTTATCTTTCTCTCCCACTCAAACATGAAGGTTCACTGCACTTTTTAGAGTCATTATTAATTTTTCGGATTGTTCTTGTTAAAATTATTAAATTTTAGAAAATCATAGATTATTTATTGACCTAACATAAATATGGCGACCCAAGTGGCTATACAGTATCCACAAAAAATCATCATAAATGTTCTGTAGATATAACTTATGTCCATTTCTAAGTTATATCGTAAATTGTAAAATGAATTCATATCAGTCATTTTTGTTTATCCGTCGCGTCCTGAAGTCATAAAACGCCAGAAACTGTTCACAATTGTTTACTGTTTTTGATTATTTGCGTGTAAACAGTCCCAATTATGGAAAATTCCTAAGAAACTAAGTCGTTTTGAAATTCAATTTTTCGTTATTATCATCTGTCATAGTAATTCTTAATTCAGAATAATAAATGCAACATACATGGCATCTTCACTCTCCAACGCAGATACTGTCAGCTAGTTAATTTTAACTACCTTTTGGCATAAGACTGAAGACCTACGTGAAACTTACTAACTGGACTTGAAGGACAAGGACTGAGTGGACATTATAGCTAATTAATTAATTATGTAGAATGCTTAGTACAAAATCTCAGTGTTCAGTTGACAAAAAACTGCTGATTCACAACAGAATAGCATAAACTAAACTCCATGAACTGAGGGCAATCCACCAAAAAAAACCGCATCTAATCTTTTTAGCCCAATTCCCTACACAATAGTTCATACTGCGTAATCAAGAAAATCCAACATCATAGCCCATTTATCTGAGACCTTATTCTATCCATTTCTCGAGAAACCCACTCAACATTCTAGTTCTTAGTTAGTGTACAAGTGTTTTAGAAGTTTGATTCTGAAAATCTTATACTCAAACCTTTTTTTACTGGGGTTGTACATTTACTTTACTCATTATAATATATATTATTATTTATTGTAATTTATTACTTAGATCAACAATGCGCATTGTTCTTCTAAATGCCATATTGTATTATGTTTCAATAAAAACGATTTTTTTTTTAAAATTATTATTACATGTTTACTTAATATCTTTTGTTAATTTTTTTTTTGTAAAAAGAATTATAATCAATTAGGTTACCATACTATATTATTTTAGCATTATTTTAATATTTTTTGTTTTGTTTCTTTCAGGTGAGTATTCTCTGGATTATGCTTCATTCAGTAAGTTTTCCGCATTATTTCAATACAAAAAAAAATTACAAACGAAATTTAACTGAAGTGAGAAAAAAATTCGTGACTCTTAATTGATATTTCGTATTTGGTTTTATAATGTTGCTCCGTGTCATTAAGTTATATTAATAGAGAATTTATGATTTAAACTTTAATAATTTTAATGATGATTGAAAAGAAAATGGGTATAACTTATGATTTAAGTTGTTTATCGTATAATTTATAAATGGGCACGGGGTAGAGGCTATAGAGTACCCGCAATACCACGACTATGCTACGCAAACTCGAACATGATCATTAGTTCATAGAATGTTTTTTAATTTACTATTTGAATTTGAATTTTTAATTATTCCATATTATTATTATAGTATAGTTAATGTAAGTATAGAAAATTATAAATTGACAAACCAACATTGGTTGAAGTATTACTTAACAAACAGTCACAAGTTTATGATGTCAAAAATAAGATTGGTATAGCCCATCACCGTTATATAAGTGTTCATATTCATTTCACGAAAACCTTCACTTCGTAAGTATGTGGTAATACGTTCCTGAATTATACTATAATATTAGTCCAATCATTATCCATTAATGCATGGGTCATACCATCACTAAGCTACAGCTTTAGTATACTACAGTGGTCAAATACCAGCCTAAAGAAAATAGAACGTCTTTTGAGAACTATAATCAAGCTAGAGAGGGTTCCCCACCCAATATCCTCCAAATCTTTATTTATCCATTTATGTATTTATCCAGGATAAAAGGAGGACGAGGACTCCTAAATATCAAAGAAGCATTCCGCAAGCAGGAGTCAGTCCTATGTCAATATTTTCATTTAAAAACCATGTCTTTATCTGGCTATCAAAACAGTGGATTATGGAATTCATCTAAGTGGATGAATTCAATAATGTATCAGTAAACGAACGACTGCCAGAATGAAAAAATAAGTCTCTGCATGGGAGATTTTATAGCCTACTGAACGAAGCATCCGTAGACAAAGTAAGGTCAGTCAAATGGTTGAAATCTGGAAGGCTATTCTCCAAGTCAGGAAGGGGGTTGTAGTTGTCATTACCAGGTTATTGCCACTCGATTATACAGAAGGCATGTCCTGGAGGACAATACAATATGCGGCAAATGTTGGTTATTCCCAACGGGTACGGAATGCCTACTTTATAGGCATAATAATGTCGCGAAAATCAGGCCTTAGCGGAGAAATTTAACCTATTGGATGTAAGGACGCTGTATTATACTCGTAAGTATAATCCAAGCAGGGTACTTCAAAAGGGCACCATCAAGTTGTATTGGGACGAATCCTGACCACACATTGAACTATAACAAATCAGACATACTCTTCATGAACAGAAAAGAAACGAAAGCTAAGATTATAGATATTGCTATTCCAAATAATAACAACATTAGCTCGACTGAGGGGTAAGAAGCTTCGTAAATATCAGGAATTGGCGCCCGAACTAAAAGAGCTGTACCATTTAGAATGTGTAGTCGTATCGCTAATTATAACATCGACGAATGGGCTGATCCCGAAGTCAACTGTGGTAGGAACAGATGGAATGGAATTACTACTTCACCTGCTTATAGAGGCTCAACTAGCGGTTCTCACTGATACATCGAGGGGTAAACTTCTGTACATTTAAATCTACAGGAGGTTGGACTATGTCCCCCACCTCAGTTCTTTATCCGCGGTTGCGAGAAGAATTAAAAAATAATAATAAATAGAAATAATAATAGAACCTGAAGGTTTGATGCCTATATCATCAATGACGCGCATCTAAACTCAAATCTGCAAGATCAGTCTTTAGGGAATCCTCCTACCTACGTTTCGCTCTGCCCCTCAGTGCTTATTAACTTTTTTGGGTTACGTTCGTTACTAAGCCTTACTACCTTACAATTAAAAGCCTTAAAACCTGAATTATACATTAGGTGAATTAGCATTATATAAACAAGATACGTTTTCATGAAACTCCACCTTGCTATTTCCATATATTCCCGAGGACTTATTCCGTGCAGATCTTTTAGTTCGGCGCCCTTCGTGCTAACACTTAGCGTGGCCGTTGTTGAAAGCCTCCACTTCCTCTTTGAACAGTCGGTGTTTTCTTAATTTGCAGTTATAATTGGTCGATACTGGCTCAGGTTTCCATTCCCACAACTCACTGGGGAAGGACACACTTCAGTAATTGCTTTGAATATATTAGCTCACTAAAATTTCAACTTCTTTTGAATACAATAGCCGTTGTTCTTTCTTTGCATGAAACATAAACCTCTTAGGTAATGAAAAATTTAATATCAGATTTGTATTTGTATAGAATTCTTTTAGTAACCGGCAAGAGAGAAAGTTATTCAAATCAGACCAATTTCATGCATCCCTTTCCTGATAATGTCTCATAAATAAAAAAAAATCATTCATTTTTATAAAAGCCACTTATTCTTTATTTCTTATTCAAATCGTTACTATTCGGATACTATATTTGTACCGGCTTCTAATTAAGCATCTGTTATCACAAAATGTATTGTATTTTTTTAAAATAAAACAATAATTTTTTTATAAAAAGGAAAATGGTCCGGGTCGTAAAACTATTAATTATGAGCCAACGTTTCGCTCCACGTTGCAGGGCTTCATCAGAGCTAAAACAAAATACACTTAAATGATCAAAGTAAATGATTTATTTTATTTTATTTTATTTATGTATTGATATTTACAACTGTATAAAAAAATACAACCAGTAAATTTGATCATAATGACATAATGATATGATACAGAATGTAGAGAAACTACCCAGTAGTAGAACTCTAAAAACAGTTTACAATATAAGGTCACGAGGCCATCTTCTTTCCAGGCGCCTCGGAGGATTGCCAGGAATGGAAGTTTATTATGGAAGGAATAATCAAAGTAAATGAAAAATTAAAAAGTTGTACAATGAAAACTAAAAAATAATAATAAAAGGTTTCAGATAATTAATGAAAACGGAAATTTGAGTCTGAAGTTTTTTCTAACCTTGTCTTATTGCACATTTTCAGCATAAGGAGTAATTAACAATGTTCGGTTTGTAGGTACAGTGAATAATAAGTTAGTCAGTGGTATCTGTTCGCTTTTATCTTAAGATAAAGATGTAAGGGGTTCCCATCTTAGCTAATATTCGTACAATTTAGATGGTGTTTTTAGTTTAGTAGTAAATTAAATTAACTTTTCAATTTAAGTTCCAGGGGATGTATAGTCATTCGAAAAACTAAAGTTTTCTTAAGTTTTAAAAAATAATATTTGTTACCACATGTACAACATAAGGAGTACCGCCATTAATTTTAGTTTTGTAGGGATTACCGTTTTTGATACAGTGATCAATAAATTTATAAGTGAGTAATTTAATTTTAAACTTTTAAATAAAGAAAAAAATTACTCGGAATATTTACTCAGTACACATGGTTCCAACATGAAGCATCAGGAGATACATTCTATTTTACAGCAGTTCGCCCTATATTGAAGAAATTCAGATTTTTTTTTTTAATTTTTAGACTAAAACTAAATTTTTTGGAAACTAAAAATTCTGAACGGTCCAGGTTATAAAAATTTATATCTTTATTTTAAAACTAATCTTAGTAATAGATATAAGTTGGTGTAATAATTTAATTTAGAATAAAATGTTATGAAGAAAAGGAATTTCCATAAAACTTAGTTTTGAGTTTTTATTTAAAAAGTTCGTACGTATTTTTACATTGTTTTTTGTATGTTTAAATGAACAATTTGACAGACAAACAATAGTTCATTATTTGTATATTTCGAAAAAAAAAAATTAATAAACGATACTATCTATCTATTTATGGTTCCATAGTCCAAATCTTTGCTAATTATGATCTGATTTAGATAATTTTAGTTCTATATTGTAAGAAAATTCTTTCAAAGGAGTCGCTCTAGTATTTAGGTGTATAGTTATAGAGATATTCGATAAATTAATTTGGTTAGATATTAGGAATAATGTTTTATTTATTTAGCTCTTGATTTTTTATTTTAAACCAGTCTTAATAAGATAAGGAGGACCACTATTAATAATTTCAACTGTATAAGCATTGTCGTTTTTGGGATTCAGTGATCCATAAGTGATACATAAAGCTCGGTTTTATTCTGTGGTAATCAGTTCAAAATTACAGCGGATTTTATGTATAATCTTTTCGCTTTCTTGAGACTGATTATTATTGTTTAAATCACATCAATTGTATCCAAATTAAAGTCTTAAAACATTCTTTATATTTTCAAAAGTCCAACGTTTCGGCCATTTCGACCATTCTCAAGGACAATTTTTACTGAAACTAGTGATATAGGCAGAAAAGCCTGCAGAAATTTTTTTTAAAATAATTTATGTGAATGAAGATTGGTTTTTAAGATTGTCCTTGAGGATGGAAAAATTGGCCGAAACTTTGCATATTTTTATTCCAAACTTCTTACCCATCCTAATCCATTAGTTCTTAATCTCTCATCCTTAACAATCGCTGATAATCCTCCGAGGCGTCTGAAGAGAAGATGGCCACGTGACCTTATAATTTAAATTAATGTTTGAAGTACCACCATTGGGTGGTTCCTTCTCAAGATTATCAAGTGTTTGAAACATTCCTCATATTCACTTGTTTATACAGTTGTAAATTACAATAAATGAGTAAAACAAAATCCTTACAACATTCCTGCAACACGACAAGACATTTATGTAACTGCACATCGAACCGCAGCCTTTGGCAGATCTTCCCTTATCTGTTCCTCTTCTCTATGAAATTCTTTTCCATCCTTCATTCGTTGCTCTGATACCCTTTCAACCTTCAAATCCCGTATCTTTAATCACCTACAGTCCATCCAATTCCCGAAGAATAACAATTAATCACAAAATTGTGAATTGATAGAAAAATAGATGCAATTTAACACATATTATTATACATATTATTACACATATAATACATATAATTTAGTATTTATTGTATTAATGAACCCATTATCCTCCTATCTTCAAACCTTATGTATTGTTTAAGAATAAAATTACTTATTTTTAGTAATTTCTTCTTATATATGACAGGTAAAAGTTAATTTAAATAGCTACAAAATGTCACTCCTCCCATGTTTCTACCTTAATCATGAGTG
>NW_027116421.1:327409-334077 GCF_000696795.3 Halyomorpha halys | reverse complement strand
GATGTTCCTCTTAGGTGCCAGAAAGCTTTATGGAAACTACTTTGGTGTCAAATTTTATTAGATTATGAGATAATGAGGTAAAAAAAGTATGAGTTGAAAAGAAATGTGTTGATTTGAAATGAAATCAATCATGAACAAAAATAAAAAGCTTACATCTATTTGAGGGAGAGAGGGGCTGCTGAGATCTTAAATAATTTCCACTTTTTATAAAGTATAATTGCTCTATTTAATTAATGATACACAAATAATAAATAATATATGCATAAGTAAGAATAATACATAATTATAAATATTTTTGAGTGCAATTATTTTGTCGAATCGGACTTTAAAAGCTCTAGTTTTAATTTTTTTAATTCAAATTTTTTTTCTATTTTAATTTTACGAAGCTTTTGCTCCTCCGCAGTCCTTTCCTTTTCAAATTGAAATCGCTCCCTATCCAACTCAAGGCGGTCTGCTAATACCTTTGTTCTTAATGGTGTTACCTAAAAACAAAACATTATGATTAAGTCAGATTTATTTACAGGATACGCTGTTTTTTGTTTAAGTTTATATCATACCTCTACTAAATGACTAATCATGTTAGTTCGTTTCCTCTTGAAGACCCTCTTCGGACCTGCAAACGATCTGTTAGTGTAATCTCTGTTGGAGTCCCTTGAGCCACAAGGAGACAGCACTTAGTTTAGGAGCAGAACTACAAGGAACAGCAACCTCATCACAGTCAGTTAAAATATTCTCCTGATTTTCTGACTCAAGAATAGTTCGTAGTAGTAGGAGTTCTTTTTCTGCCGATAGGGGATCCTCAAGCTCCTCATTCACAAATACGTAGGGAAAATATATATTCATCTTTTCCCCAAATATGTCATCCAAAGTATTGAACATGGGACATTTTTTCTCTATAAGCACTGTAACAAAAATAAAATTGTAAATAGTAGCTAGTATATATATAATGTATACTTAAAGTCAATGATTAGGAATAAAAAATTGGAGAAGCTAGTACCTTTGATTGATGCCTCCCTGTCCTCATCCTGTAGTACTGCACCTGTCCCATTTCTCCAATCTATAATTTCTTTATATATTTTTTTTTTAAGTTGCGAACATTATCTCGCATATTCTCCCATTTAAATCGATTTAATAATTGTTCATTTTCTTTTATTTTACTATAAAAAATCTGGGCAGATGGTTTCTAAAACAATTACAATAAAATTACTAAGACAATACAAATTTAATACACAACATCAAAATAAAATGCAATTTATATGATAGTTGACCGTGGGTGACGTACTAGTGAAATTTTTTTTTTTTTTTTTGATTTGATAGATTTATTTATTGATAGATATTACAATCTGCCACAGAGTTGTGGGCAATAGGTAATATTGATGAATGATCTCATACATACTAAAATAAAAAAAAAAATAAATAAGTAAAAAAAAAATAAATAAAATAACAAAAACTCTCTTAAAATATAGACAAATGAACATAATCAGACTATCTGTATGAAAAATAAATAAATAAAATAACATAATGATAAAATAATATAATATATACAATTCCAGTGAAATTATTCACTTTATGTCATTCTGTATATATTTTCTTTTTTCTTTTCTATACTTATTATGGTTATCTTGTTCTGTTCTTAGCCTTGGATGAAGGCTAGAAACTCTAGCCGAAACGTTGGCACAATTAAATAAGCTACACCAACTTATTTGTGTTTCATTGGACAGAACTCCCAACCATCATCTAGTAAAATCAGGCTTTATTATTATTTTCTATTGTTTTCAAAGTGCAATGCTCACTTATACAATTTTATTCCTGGTTGAATTTCCTTTATATTTTTTAAGAAAGAGTACCCGAAGTTTTATATATTCATATATTTAATCTAAATATGTATAGAAACAATTAATTGTACAGTTACCTCAAATGAATCTTTAAGATGTAATAAAATTCCCAACAGCTTTGTCACTTCATTAATCGTCCATCTAATTTGTTCCTTGTTACCTCTTTTGTTTTTTTTTCTCCGTTGTATTGTACTTATCCATTCTGGTTTGATAACAGGGGTATGAAATAATAACTACTACAAACACGAAAGAACTGACCTGTCACAACAAAAATGTTGGCGAGTTCAATTGGTCTATTGTGTGACGTCATTCTCCATTTAACAGACCAAGTAACTCAGCCATGTTACATGTTATTTCGTTTTACCACGGGAAAAGAATGCAAATTTTTTCCATTTAACCTGAGTTTTTCCATTTAACACGCTTTAACATGTTAAACCAAAGATCATGAAGATGGTCAGGGTTGCGGTCAAAAAAAGAACAAATAGTTTAAAACTATTTTATTTATTTTTATAAAAAATAGTTTTAAACTATTTGTTCTATTTTTGACCGCAACCCTGACTATCTTCTTATATTTTAATCTTTACGGTCAACTATATAAACATATATTATAAGATGATTCCAATATCTATATAAAATCTGTAGACATGTGTATGCTCATATAAACATTTATTTTATTTTTTTCTATTAATATTAGAAAATGCCGTAAGATTTATGATTTGCTAGAGGATTTTATTTATTTATTTTCTACCTTTGATGTTTTTAATTTTCTTATAAACTTGTAAACATACAATACATAACTTGTAAATAAACAATATTTCTTCATTTTTGTTAATTGTTTTTAGTTCATTTATTAAAATTATTTTTAATTTATACAGGGTGTTTCAGGGTTAAGTGGTCAAACTGAAAATATGAATTAAGGACCTCAAAACAAGAAAAAAATTTCCTCTGAAGGAATGTACGCAAACGCTATGTTTGGATGTTCACTCCTTAAGATTTTGATTGTTATGAATTATTTACGCTATATGAAATAAATAAAACTTATTTATTTGTTCCAACTACTTTATTAATTAAATGTAAGGGGAGCATATTCACCATTGGTATAAATTGAAGGCATGATGATGAGTACTCTGCGAAAGCCTCTCACAAACTGATAAATGTTATTGACAGTTCTCAATGCTAATTCCAAATAGTATTAATCCTTATGTTGCCAATTGTTTTTATACAGTTAGGAATAAAAGACCATATTAGTATTCTATCTAATCCATCTCCTAAACAAAGCGTTTGCCGACATACCTTCACTTTGAACAACATTTAATATGAATCTTAATATTTACATTTAGTTAATAAAGTAGTTAGAACAAATAAATAGGTTTTTTTTATTTCATATAAAGTAAATAATTCATAACAATGAAAATGTTTAGGTGTGAACATCTCCAAAACAAAGCGATCATACCCTCAGAGGAAATTTTCGTTTTGTTTTGAGGTCCTTAGTTCATATTTTCAGTTTGGACACTTAACTCTGTATAATTAGAAGTTAGTCACCATATGATTTATGAGATGGAATTTGGTGTATTTTTCTTTCTTTTTCATTTTACATATTCTGTTAAATATTTTTGTCCAATTTATTATTTTAGTTATATTTTATGATGTTCTTTAAGTTCATTATATCGTCAATTGCTATTCCTTGAAGTATAAAATAATAATATTTCTTAAAATATTTAAATATATTAACAAATTGTTTGTGAATATTTTCTTTCGAAATTTCCATTAGTTACAAAGGACTTTTCTAATTAGGTAGATACAGTATCCGCAATAAAGGTTTTCATAATTATTTTCGACTTTGCAGTTGTACTCAGACTTAAAATAAAGTGAGGAACAAAATCATGTTATTAGTTATTCGGAAATATAAATTATTTTGAAACAACTTTACATCTTATAAGAAGGATGTTTTATAAGAAAAAATAACTAGAGAAAATATAGATTTAAAGGGCTGATAAACTAATTTGAAATCATTTCTATTGGATCAGTTCAAAAGCAACTAACATCCTCTTGCTTGTATGATACTAAAATACATCTTGGGTGTGCTTGTTATTTATGTGTGAATTATTGGCTATCATTGTGGAAAGGTTTGCGAATAACTGCCTTTCCGATATTTTATGCTATGGTATGAAAAATGGTTTTTCATACGTCTTTGCAATACGTCCTAACACAAAATAGATTAGACTGTTCCAGAGCCCCCCTACATACAATTTTTGTTGCATTGTTATAGAAACCTGTCCCAGAATAAATAAAGAATTTATTATTATCATTACTTAAGATATCAGAGTTAAATTCTACTCGGTTAGTAAGGACGACAAATTATTAAATAATCAGAAAAACCTGAGTTGATTTGAAAAGAGATGACATCTCCGAGTGAGATTTATCTGCCTGCCTGCAATTAACCTATTTCGATTACAAAATCTTGGAAAAACAAGAGAGAAACATGATTAGTCTTCCTGTTTACCCTTCCTTGATATCAGTGGCTATTGTTGTACGGCCATCCTTAATCTATTTTGGGAGCCTACAACAACCTTAGAGTGGATAAAACATCTGTGACGAGTTCTCTTCCTCGGGGATGTAACTCAAGTTATCTTGGCCGCGGTCAGGACTCATCGGAAATAACTTGGACCCCGTGTAAATGACGTTATAAATACGTCTCATTTCATTTCACTCTCAGGGTTAGTTGATCTGAGGTCTTTTAGTCATGGATTAAAAATATTCTTTGTGGTTATAAATATATATTCTATTCTAAACAACCCCATAAATAATCGAATCAGTTATTTAATAAGGGCTTTTAGTTATTTATAAAGGTGTTTGAAATTAATTGATAATTATTATTAAGATGTTTATTAATCATTCTTACATTATTTCACGATTTTTCTAATGTTGATCTTACAAGTTGTGTGAAAAAAAAATTAAAATCAACTTTTTGAATAGTATCGACGCTCGATTTTGTTATCTGGAACATCTAGATAACAAAATCGAGCGTAGATTGTCTTTATTTAAAATAATAAACATCACTTCCTCACTTCTAAAGAGGAGCTTTGAATTCATGCTGGAAGTGAACGAAATAATGTCCTTACATTGAAATTTGTTCTTAGCGTTTTTTTTTTTATTTAGTTTCATTTCTGTTGTGAATATAAATGTAAATTAACACGATACTAGTTCATGACAAGTACAATTATGAGTGATAGAATTTCTAATGTATCACACTAGAACTAGAGTAATCGCTTGTGAAATAGTACTTAAAAGAAGTTGTACATCTAGACAAAAGACTGACATGGAATCCTCACACAAGACTGAAAAGACAGGAAACTGCACGTCGATTCCGACTATTACAACATTTACTAGACAAACTGTCTAAATTCCCAATCCATTACAAAAGGTTGATCTACATGAATATAATAAGGCCTATTTGGACATACGGAGTTGACCTTTGGGGCTCCACTAAACCATCGAATTCCTCTCGTATCCAATCCTTACAGTCCAAAATCCTTAATCCTCCTAACTTTTTCATAAATCAAGTCTTCCATCAGGACCTCAATGTTGCCGATTTGGCCAGAACCAGATACCAATCCTTCCATGTTAAACCTCCCAACCACCCAAACCCACTTCTTTCTAACCTGGCTTCTCCTTCACTACCTGATAATTTCCCTGGGCGTCTGAAAGGAAGATGGCCCCGATATCTTATTCTCTAGAAATGTTATTGGAGTTCTATAAATGGGTAGATTCTCCACATGTTTGTATCATGTCATCATATCACCTACAGCAAATTTACTAGTTGTCTATTATTTTATACAGTTGTAAATAACAAGAAATAAATTACTTTAAAAAAAAACATAATTACAAATCGGATATTAAAATATAGTACAATGAAAAGATGATAAAATTAAAAGATGGGAAGTGTATGGAAATAAATGAAGTGTAATAATGAATTTGGGGTATATATTAATTTACGAAAACGGATAAATAAAGGAATGAAATTTCTCATTGATGAAGACCTGCAAAGTGGAACGAAACGTCGGTTACTAATAAATAGTTTTGTTGCTATTTATGTACATTTATTGAACCTTCTTCTTACAGAAGGCAGTGTTAGAGGTAAAAAAAAGAATCAGACTGCGACATTGCATCATATAACTGTGAAAATCCACCACTTGGTCGAGAGCGAATCAACTATGAATGTTTCAAGTCAAGACGTTTTGAACTTCGTATTCACATATTGGGAACAGCTACATTTTATAACTTCGTATGGATATATATACATATACTTATTAATGATTCTTGTTAATGTTTTTGTTGTTGTTTCTTTCAAATAAACCTATAAATTAATACCATTTTTTAAAATTGAATTACAATGGTACACAGTCATGTAGAGAAACTACCCAGTGGTAGCCCTCTAATAACAAGATTAGGTTGGAGTGGTCAGGGAGTGTATATTGAAAGGATTGATGTCTGGTTGGGGCTAAATCGGTTATATATAGAACATTAAGGTCTGTATAGATGATTTTATTTGTTATAAATTGAGGAGCATTGAGATTTTACAAAGGAATTTGTATTGTAAGGATTAGATAGGAGAGGAATTCGAACGGAGTTGAGCCCTAAAGTTGAACTTCTTACCTCCAGATTGGCCTTATTACAATCGTGTTAATTAGTCTAGTTCTATCAGTCTTTTGGAATGGATTAGAAGTTTAGGATTTCAATCTAGTCATCGTATTCAAAGGTACTGGATCTGTTCGACAGTGGTGGAAGGTAGATCTGTTCGACAGTAGTGGAAGGTAGATCTGTTCGACAGTA
>NW_027116421.1:320652-323979 GCF_000696795.3 Halyomorpha halys | reverse complement strand
ATTGATTATTTACTCATTTATTATTATTATTAATTTTCTTTTTATTTATTCTTTCTCGATCTTTATTTAATCTCAACTTACTTCTTTATTTTCTGTATTTTAATGTGTTATTTTTTTTGTCTTATCTACTTTTCTGTTTTTGGGTCTCCTGTTCATTTTTAACCTTATATTTTACATATTTTTTTATATTCTTATTATTGTTTATTTTATATTAATACAATTTTATTTTTGCTTTTCTTTTATTTGTATATACTTTTGTTAATTTAGCTTTTTTATATCTTATCATCTTACAATGTCAAAATGCCCTTAGTTGTTTTTGTATCTTTTTAGCCCTGATGAAGCTCTACAAAGTGGGGCGAAACGTCGGAAAATATTTCCTTCATTATTTGAAATTATACGGTCAAATATTTATATATAAAGGATTTCTATATAATGCTACATCTAACAGTATTGCACCATATTACCTAATAGATGAGGAGGTTGAGAATCCATTTGCTCCAATTCTTTGTTTCGATTTATTTATGTCGATCGCGTTACAAAAGCCGCCTTGGATATCGATACCCCCTGACCCGAGATAATCGGAAGGATGGGGGCCAGCCTTCAGTCAGTGCTGTGCCATGCCGAGGGAACTCAAGAGACGCTACAGCGAGGGTGTCACGTCTGCACTCCTTGCTGCCGTCAGGTCTGCTCAATATATGTATATATTTATAATTATTTATATTAGGACAGATACTATTAATTAATTAATTAGGAAAAATATTCATTCATCTAACAATCAGTGAAGGATCGTTATTATTTTAAATTTTTGAACGGATTTATCATAAAATGTATGCAAATTATTATTTGTTCTTATATTTAATAACGCAAGTAGAGGCTTTAGTTGAATGGTTTTGTATCTTGTTTGGTGTATTTAGTTTTAATATTTGTTATCTTACTATTGTAAATTTGATTTACTTTAATCATTATTTTTCAATATTGTATAATACGGATATCAGCTATAACGGCAAGACAAGTATCCATTTTGTATTTTAGAAATTTCCAAAAAATATCTGTTGTAAAATGTTTGTGAAAAATATTAATTTTACATTTTGAGTTTTTCTAGTTATATTATACCTTAACAATATTATATTATAAACTATTTTCAGATATTATGATGCTACTTTGATTTTATCATTTTCTGTCTTTTTTTTTCTTAATTACTTCAAAATTCAATTATATTTAATAATCTTTTCTCCAACAGTTAAATAAAAATATAATTTTTTTTTTTTTTTAATGCGAATTTCCAGATAGCGAAAAAAAAACTGAATTTTATTTTATCTTATTCTTCTAAGAAATAGGTATTTTTCTGTACAAGTTCCTTCTGAACCCTCCCTGATAAATAAAATATGTGTATATATTTATATAAATTATATAATGCGTTTAAGTCTATTAGATGATGTTTGTGAAATTATTACCATTACCAACATTTAATAATTTTTCCCAAATGGATTTGTTAAAAAAAGATATCTTTTTACTTTAAGAGTTGTATTTCTTTATGTGAATTTTCCATGACAGAAAAAAAAATTAATCTAGAACTATCCTATTTTTTAAAATAATATCTTCAGTACATAAAAAGGCCATTGAGGTCTCAAATAGATTAATTTATTGACCTTGGCAAATTTTTGCCCTTTCAGGCATCATTATTTTTGTCTATTGAGGAAAAAAAAACCTCATTAATAGTCTCCGCTTTTTGGTATTTTGTTTTTTGACGAAGTGATTTTTTTCTTTATATTAACTTAACGAATTCAATCTGAAACGTCCATAAAAAAAAAAAAAAACAATATATCAATTTTTAAAACTTTTTCAATCTTGAAGCAATATCTACTTATACTACAACTTTATTTTAAATTTAAGGAACATATTATGTTTGTTAAGTTCACAAGTTGAAGATGTTTGTGAAATTAATCTCGTATTTGTATGTACAAAGTTCTTATTTTAAAGTTTTGAAAATTGAAACTAATATTAGATCACTTTTTGCAATAAAAAAGCCATTTTTCGCTGAGTTAGATTACATAAGATAAGAAAAAACCTAAATTGTAAAACGACGAA
Source organism: Halyomorpha halys (assembly GCF_000696795.3). NCBI lineage: Eukaryota > Metazoa > Arthropoda > Insecta > Hemiptera > Pentatomidae > Halyomorpha > Halyomorpha halys. The sequence goes on along the minus strand of NW_027116421.1, from coordinate 321,891 downwards.
GGATTTCTAGTAGGGGTTCTTATAGTTCCAGTGGTTTCCAACTCGCGGTGCGCCGACCACAGATGGGCCCTAGAGTTTAATAGGTGAACCTATATTTTGATACTCACGTAAACATATATTTTGTTAAGCTAATTTTAATTTATAATGATGAGAAGATAGTTGGCAGTGGATAATATCTATGAAGAGAAGATGGTTGGGGGGCACTTGGCTGTGCCAATTCTTGCTAGCAGCCCTGATGAAGGCTTGAAATTCGGGCCGAAACGTTGGCACTATTAAATAAGTTATTTCAACTTATTTGTGTTAATTTCTGAGCGTACTCACAACCATCTTCCCATATAATTTTAATTTAATTTTATAAAATATTCTTTAGGGAATGGAGGAGTCTGCATATGTAGTCTTAGTTTAGTGGTCCAGCGACTCTATGATTGAGATCCACTGTATTTCTTGCATATGATTTGTATTATTGTTAAACTATTTTAATGAGGATAAGACCTAGCTCGTATAAAAGGTATTTTAGTTTTAAATTGATATACAAAGTTTAATAAAAAACGTTAGAACTGTTTTCTGGAAAACCCAAAAAAGATATTTAAAATCGGTTATATAAAGAGGAACTTTCAGTTTTTTAGATTTTTAGGTAAAAGTTGATATATCCCTACCATTCACTCACTCAGAATATGTAATTTCAGTTTCGTACAAATTTTCATTTTTGAGCTAAGAGGACCTCAAAATATGTATTTACGTCGAAAACACGAATTCGAAATTTTCACAATCTCAATATTTCCCTTATTTACATATTCCATAAATATAATAAACAGTAAAAGTGGATATCTGGCCAGAATTCAACAGCTCAAACTTTGAGGTCGCTTCCATCCGAAACATTAATGGATTGCACAATTTTTTCCAAATTTTCTTCTAAAAAATCTTTGGAGAATTTCAATAGTTAGTAATCGATGTTTGTAAGTGTTATTCCCATCTTGTTTATTGTAAAGATATTTTGATATACGATTTTTTTATTGTTACTTTTATATTATTTATTTATTACTCCTTTATAGAATTATTAATTTTTTATTTTTTATTTTTGCCTAATGTAGTTTTTTTTTATACATGCAATACAATGTTTTTTTTATAAAAAAATTAATATATTATAATTGTGAACGTTGTGTGGATGTTTGGTTTTTATGTATGTATATTTTTTACTATATTTAAAATTTTTTTATAATTTTTATACTTTTTACTATA
>NW_027116421.1:306850-320602 GCF_000696795.3 Halyomorpha halys | reverse complement strand
ATCTGTTCGACAGTAGTGGAAGGTAGATCTGTTCGACAGTAATGGAAGGTAGATCTGTTCGACAGTGGTAAGAGGAATATTATTAAAGGATACTGTAGGGCAGTCAAAAAAGAAGAATGACTCTCTTGTTTGCATACATATGATGATAATTCAATACGACTACATCCCGTGAAGGGCTTATACAGAATGCATTGATGTAGTTGCCTTGTTGGCGGGCCCTGCTGTACTCTAGTTGAAGATATTCAGCTGTGGGGAGCCAACTCTGATAGCTCAGGTACTCCAATAATGTATTGAGCAATAATAAAAACTAAAAACATTGAGCACCTGACATCAGTTGGAGGTTAAATCGGCGATGAGCTCACTATTTCCTCTGAATACCCTCATATTATCATATCAATATCATCACCTTCTTTTTTACAAAAGCTCAGCTTCATCTGTTGATAATCAATTAATGGATTTCTAATTGTTCTATAGAAACCAGTCGATTAAATTCTTTTCTTTTGTTTTATTCGCTGACCTGCGTAATTTGTTCCAGCGTAGTTGAATTAGCCATAATACAAAAATACGACATAAAAAATAGTAACATAATAAACAAAAAGAAAGAAAATTCATACATAGTAAAATACAAATCTAAGTTATGTTATAAGTAATACTTATGATTAATTTATGAAGTAATGGTCAGATTCTCCACTCAAGTTGAGTGTTTGCGGCTTTAGCGCACGCGCAAAGATCCCCAGGTCGATTGTGTAAATATTGTATATAAGAGTGTAAATGTGACTAGAGATTATATTATTTTATCATTATGTTATTTTTTTTTTTTTTTTCATACACATAGTTTGATTATGTTCATTTTGTTTATTCTTCTGTTTGTATATATTTTAAGAGAGATTTTTTTTTGTTTTTTTATGATTATTTTATTTTGTCTTAGTGTGAATGTGATCGTTCATTACTATTTCCATTACCCACAACTCTGTGGCAGATTGTAATATCTTTCAATAAATAAAAAGTATTTAGAAAAAAAAAATTATGAAGTACGCCTTCAACTTAAGGCCAGGCGCACCTTCACTTTTGATTGGCTGGTTGCATTGTAATGGACTGTATATAATAGCGATAACTGAAACATAATTAATAGAAAAGAAGATGTATTGCATAAGTTACAGGTGGTGTAGAGGTGGCCGAAACAGAACATTTATTGTTAGAAAGTGTTAATTAATTTAGAATAGTTGGTCTATAAATTTAATAATTCGGATGATGATTATAGATATTAATAATCCTGATATGTGTGGACTTACTCAATTTTCGGTTATTCTTTCTTCATTCCTTGATTTGCTCCCTCCTCCTCTGTTCCCGGAAGCACCTAGGAGTGTCTCTATTCACTCATTTTTTCAGTGAATAATAGAGTGAAGAAAAGGGACTGCTTCCAGCAAAAATAAAGTGGCTATCTCATGCCTCAGTTTCTCCTCCTCCCACAGAGGGGGCTTGAGGTGATGGTTTTGTTGTTGGCCACATGGGACGCTGGTAGTGCCTACATTATCGGAGAAAAATTTCGAATTCCAGTTTTCGAGAGAAATACACGTTTTTTAAAAATAATATTAGATATTCTGTGTATGAGGTAACCCAATGAAAGTGGGCAGCACAAAATGCATATCCTTTATTCTCACATCGAGAAACACATTTTTATTGCAACAAAAGATTTTTTTTTTTAAATAGTTTGTAATTTTCGCATTTCTTGGTCTTATGATTTTTATAAATCTTAAAAATAACGATAACGTCAATAAGAGCCGACCGATTTTCACAAAACCTGGGAACTTATGTAGGGCAGTAAGTGAAAGTTATGTGATGCACGCGCATTGATTTTTTAGATTTTTTTCGAATTAAGTTATACTAATTTTAAAATGCAATATATATTTCAGAAAAGCTTTTGATAAAACCGAATGCACCTTATTGCTGTCAAAACCTGGTCCAGTATGGAGTATACCAAACTCTTCCCTGTTCCTGGAGGTACCCTATCTAAATTACTTGATAAGTACTATTTATGGAGTTATTTGATTATTCACCATCCTCTCACTCTTTTAATATACTAAGCAGTGCAAAAGTCTATTATTATTGAGAAAAATACGACGAAAAACAATCTACAAATGCCCGATTCTGACTTAGTAATTCTACTTCTGGATTGGTCTTAAAAATTAGAAATTTTAACTACTACGAAAAATTGTCTTAAATAATAATAAAGTTAAAATTCACAGTTTTATAATGTTCCATTCTAAAATAATGCAGAATCCTGTGCAGAGAGCTAAGTGCGGAAAATAATATTCCTTCTTCGTACTTTTTATAACTCTGGCCTATGAAGTGAATACGTACGTATAAGGAAGTTTAATGTTATTGAATATAAGTTTTAATGAAAAAAAAATCGCGGTATGTTGACGCTTAAATAGTTGAAAAAAATTGAGTACGTAAACTCGTAAAAGAGAGTAGTTTAGATTCCAAAAACCCAAAATAGACCTACCTATGCCGTGAAGTGCGTCAATTCACGCGTTTACTCTCAGCGCTCAATGACACAGCGCCCGTAATTAAATATTAATTACATTATGCTCTTGTTAAATGATTTTAATTGTAATAAAATTAATTACTTTTGTAATGATCTTTAAATTATAGGCGATAAATTATAAACGATTAAATTGAACTTGGAATGAAACGCTGCTGAAAAACTGGATCTCCAAACCATAGTTTTAAAGTCCATGGAAACTAGACAATTACAGCTATTTATTAGAGGAGGTGAGAGCCAAGCACTTTTGGTAGATGGTCTCTGTATGCATGGTTTGAACGTAGTGGGTTCAATTCCGATCTGGGTCAGTCAATAATTATTACGTGGCTGCTGAGAAAAAAAATCTTGATATTCCTATTCTAAGCTGTGTATGTATTCTATGGATGACGTGGAAAAATATAATAATTAATAAAATAAATGAATAATAATAATCAATGTTAAAGATTAAATTTTTCTTGCTTCACCATTGAAAAAAACATTACTTAAATATAATAATCATATTTATTTCAATTTTAACTTTTCCTCTTTCATACCATCCTCAGATACCCACAAAAGATTACTACAATGAACTTATGATTACACAAAACTTAATTAAACAATTAATTGAGGCATTTCCTATCAAAAGTTTCTATATCAACGTGAAGTAAAGGTTTCTTTGACTAATAGATATAAAAAGATAAATTTAGAAAGTTATATACAAATAAAAGAAAAGAAGAAAAACAATAGTATTTTTTTTATTTATATAATAAAATAAAAAAATTAAATTATTGATTATTTACTCATTTATTATTATTATTATATGTTTGTATATTTTTTACTATATTTAAAATTTTTTTATAATTTTTATACTTTTTACTATAATTCTATTTTATGTTTGAAGGAAAAAGAGAGAAAGTTTTAAAATTGAAATAATGGAAAAATTGAATACACCTATAAAGAACGATGAAAAGATTGAAAAATAATTAAAATATGTAAGAGAAAAAAATTAATAATAAAAAAAAATCATGTATAATCTTAGCGCATAGTTACAAAAATAATTATAATGTCACTATTTATATTGTTTTATGTTCTAAGTATTTATATTAATATGCATATGCTTTGTATGTGTTTTTGTCTCTCTCTAGCATATGAAACTTATAACTCTATTAATTCCAAAAATGTAAATTAGAGAAGGATAGGCTTAACATTCGAATACAAATTTTCATTATTTACTACAAATTATTTATATATTATATTTTAACTATTGTGGGATTCACGAGTTAATTTTTAGGTTAACTCATTTCGTTATCGAATATCGTTATTATCTATAAAAAATGTTTGCTCAGTCAGAGATCGATTAATGAGTCACCGTTTATCTGAATAGATATCCGGGGCAATGGATATCAATTCGTGCTCTTCCATGATCTTACGCAAATATAATTCGAGATGCACTGCCGCAAATATATAATTTACCAATTACTCTCTATGCTTCTCATATTTGTTTCGATTGTTTATACATAATTAGTGTCTATACCAGTATTCATAATCTACTTGGAGTATTCGTTCAACTACTGCAACTAAACTGATAAGACAAATTTAAATATATAATAATCTATAGCCATATTGTAAATTGATGAAAAAAAATAGTGGTCACACTATCACAATTTTTAATTTAAAAAAAATGGCGATGGTTTTTCTTGCTCCCTTGCTATCCAGAGAATGCCTCTCTTGTTCATTATCTTCCTTAATTCTTCATTTTACTCTTGTTCCCTTTTTTCCATCTTTTGTGTATTTTTATATTTCTCTTTTTATCTGTTATTTCCGTTTTCATTAATTGTCTAAAACCTTTTGTTATTCTTATTTAATTTTAATTTTTACTGTATTTTTTAAAAAAAATTTAATTTATATTGTTCTTTTATTTTTACCCCATTTGAGAGTATGTACCTTTTTTAGCACTGATGAAGCCCTGAAACGTTGGGCGAAACGTTGACTCATATTAAATGGTTTTACAACTATATTTGAGTTTTTTCTTTGACTGCACCCACCCCATCTTCCTTTCATTATCACACATTGTCAATCTTATCATATTACCAGTGTATATGAACACTAACATATATTAGCAATGAAAAAAAAAAAAATACTATTTCTTTTTCAAATAATAATTAACTATAACATAAATATAATGTATTTCAAATTTCTTTTTTTTATACTATAGTTTTTCTTTCTTCCATCTTCTTCTCACACAAAGTTATATTACATTTTCCTTATTCATTCTCTTTTTTTGTTCTCAACCCTACTACGCTATTCACTCTATTCCTCTCTCTCATACCTCTATTCTTCGGTGATCCGCAACACACGTTTAATCAGTTACACTTATGAAATAAATGCAAATCATTTGAAATTATCGATAAACAGAAATATAGAAATAAATGAAAAATAAAATACAGTAGCAGTAGACCAAATAAAAAACAAATATATACGTTAAAGACATATAAATAAGTTAAAAGAAATATTATCACATATCTTTCAAAAACAAATTATTGTCTCATCTTGTGATTTCTTGAAAAAAGTGTTTAGCTTTGAGTCTGATTTTGTTAAACATTCGTCATTTAAATAAACCCTGTCAGAAGATTTCAATGAGTTCAAGACAGCTGATATTAATGACCATTAAACTGTATACCTAGTGTAATCAAAATCGTTCCAGCCATAGAAGAGAAAATCGAAAAAAATTGTGTAAAATCGATTATGTAAAAAGGGTATTCATGTTAGTTTAACATGTTAAAGCGTGTTATAAGAAAAAACTCATGTTAAATGGAGGAATATTTCATTATTTTATAATATTAAAATAATATAACATCGTTGAGAGTCTGTTAAATGGAGAATGACGTCACGCAACCGCTGAGCTCGTCACCATTTATTTGTTGAGTTAAGTAACTTGCTCTTAGTTTGTGTTAATATTGTTTTGGATGTTTAAAGTATGAATAAAGCAATAGATGGCAATAATAATAATAATAATGAAAGGACAGTTGTCAATTAGCTTATCTTGATTCTCTTCTTCACCAGTTTCAAACGACTTCTGCTTTTCACTTACTTTAGGCATGCTGTAATAAATTACTTTAATTTAAACTTAGAATTAAACTCTAACATGAAGTTTTGGAAGGAAAAGTTTTTAAACAAATTGCTGAAAAAATCCGCTAGGAGCTCTTATGCATTTAACATGACTTTAAATAGGGCTGCTCACAATACTATACTAATAACATTTAACATTTAACACATCATGAATACCCCTATAATATTGAACAATGTGGCACTTCGATTTTAGCAAAAACGGTACATCCCAGGCATAGGCATGCCCTAAATGTATAATTTTAGTTTCGTGCGACTTTTTACATTTTACTAATTATTTCGATTTTCTCTTAAACATAACATTTATCAACTAGGCTGTTCACATACACACGAACATAGACCATTTTGCGAAATTTATTTGGACGCATGGATATCAAATCGTGTATTTACGTCGAAAAATGGAATTCGATATTTCGCAGTACTTTAGTTATAAAAAAACAAAAGTTTACAAAATTCTAATCCAAACAACTCTTGTTTGTTTGCCTTAAATGCTAATTATAAACAGTAATGCTGCCTTATCTGGGATATATTGCCATAAATTGTGCCCGGATCGTGATCAGCTCCCGAGAATTATAGCTCTCTCTTACGTAACCTAACAATAATAATTATTTATTTGGACACCGTTGCTGTAGATAATTGCCATAATATACAATGTCATCTATAAATAAAGCTGTTGCAGATGATTTTGTTGTCTCTTGTATAACTGTACTCGTTTTGTTTGTTTTGTTGAAGGCCATTGGAAACCACAAGGAACATTTGACTCTTATAAAGGATGCCAGGGTTTATTTAATTTGATTTAACTCCTTTATTATGTAATTGCTTTATAATTTTTCTTGTAAGGTTTTACTAATTGCATAACTTATACTTTGCTTAACAATCAAATGATAAAAATACAACCATAGTACTGGGCATAACTTTTAATAATGACATTGCTTACTAGTAGACAAGTAACTTACTTGTGGGGTTTTATCGAAAGAATCCATTTTGGAAAAATATTTGTACTTCTACAATTTATTCTAAGGGATATCTATTTATAATAAATTTGAAGAGTTATTTATTTATTATTTTGTGAAAGTGTGAAACAGCTAATGGTTATAGATAATTTAAAAAAATTGAAATATTCAATAAAAATTATTAATACAAATAAAAAGAGCCCATTGACTAAAATCTAACGATCAACGAAAAATAAAATAAACAATACTAATAATAATTATTAGTTCTAATTGCATTGTAAATAAAAATTAGTGTAGAAATAAATATTAACAGATAACTAATCACAAATTTACTTTGACTTTTCACAAATTCAGATATTCCTATGAGGAAGTTTGGCTTTTGTAGACTAGAGTTGAGGAAAAATCCGATTCGAGCGGGAAAAGCCGCTATATAAAAGCTATCTAATATTAATTATCATTAAACTGTACATTGCATGCCGAATTTTATCAAAATCTAGAAAATAATAAAATCAAAATCGAAAAAATCGATCTGTTAAGTAGTACTTCCGATTGATTGATTTTATAAAAAAAGTTACTCCCACATTCCAGGCATATACCCTCATTAGAGAAAATGGTTTATTAGGAAATGCTGCCTAAATACGTTGGGTTGCTACAATACACAGCATAGCAATCAATCCATGATCGGACATATATACAATACATATATTTACATGACATAACAACAATTTTTTCCCCCACCTTCCTTTTAAAATCAATACACGTCTACACACTAAATACAGATATTTTAATGTTTTTTCTCTATTTAATGATTTTATATCATTAGGCAATTTGATTTCATTTAATTCACAATTTTATTCTCCCTATTTCACTCTGCCATTGCTCCCCTCTCCAGTGATTCAGTACCCACGTTCAATCCGTTAAACAAATTAAATTTATTTATCATTAGATGGCAATGTAGAATCAACCGAATCATTTTACAAATAAATGAATAAGTTAAAAAAAATTAACATAGATTTAAAAAAAAAACAAAAAGTTAGTTGAAAGAAATAATTAAATGAATAAATAAGTTAAAATACAACTCGAAAGGTCCGTACTTTTTATTTATTGATAGATATTGCTATCTCCTATACAGTTGTGAGCAATAGATAATAGAGATGAATCATCACATTCATACTAAAATAAAATAAGAATAAAAATAAATAAATGGAAAAAAACACATAAAAATAAATAAAATCTCTCTTAAAATATACGCAAATAGAAGGATAAAGAAAATGAACATAATCAAATTATGTTAAAATAATAAATAAATTACAAATAAATAAATAATAACAATACTAAAATAATATCTAGTCAGATTTACACTCTTATATACAATATTTACACAATCGACCTGAGGATCCCTGAACCCACTCTATATCTCACGTGTGAGGGGTAGAGCAGAGCTCATAAGATCTCAGCGCATCCCTCTTGTCGCATCACTGGCAGCAGCCAGTGGAGGCTGAGCAAGTGCGCTGAAGCCGCAATCACTTTACATGAGCGGAGCATCAGAACTTGGATTGTCCGCATCACTGGTTGTGAGCGAAAGGCCCAAAAACTAACTAAATTACTGAAATATAATTTCGCATCACTTTTTGTTTTTGAGCTAGGCTATGTACACACGCACTCCTTTAATCTTGGTTTCAGTTTACAATCGGACCGTGGATGGATCCGAAAAATAAAAAATACATTTAATTCAAGATTTTGTTTGAAGTGTTGCTCATTCTATATTTTCAAAATATAAATACTAAAAATTTCACAGTTATGGTTGCTATCCTCATCATAACGGAAAAAGTGCATACTTTTTATTTTAAAAATCACCTTTTTTCATTCAGAAAAGATGGAAAAATCAAAGAGGTCTAGAATGCTGTTACCAATGTGTCCCCTTTATCCTTAAACAAAAAATTAAATAACCAGAACATTGATAATAACTTTCTTTAATTTTATATACTTCTTTTTATTATATATACTTCTTATATTATCTATATCAAGCTTTCTATCCATATCTGCTTCTTGAGTCTCTAACCACCGCATTCAGCCTGTGAAGCTACATTTCACTGGGTCTTTCCTTTTTCGAACTTCTATTATTATTATTCTTGAGTCTCGGTTCTCGAGCGTTCTGCAACCTTTTGATGAACTTATGATAATATTGTAATGACCTAACCTAACACTATTATGAACCTATGGAATGTTACTTTCAATGGTTTTATTGACAACTGCTCCGTTATCGTCTCGTTCCTTATTCGGTCGTGTCCTGCCAGTTTTGAATAAAGAAACAAGTGAAATTGAATCTTGATTGAGGAAAATTTTCAGAAAATGTTATTAATACATAGAATAAATGAAAATACAATACAACTTGTTTATAAAACAATATATTGCGTCTGACAACACTAAAGAATTTAAAATTAGGTTCTAAACGTCACTTACGAAGGTATGAATAATTGTTCTCGAATATAGGTCACAAAGCTCTTCATCCATATTGATATTGCTAGCTTTAGAAATTCCGCTAAAGAGCCAGAATAGAAATGGGGATCGTAAATTATTCATATTGTGTAAGTTTGAGAATTTAAAAATGTTTACTGACTAACGAGAACGAACTCAATTGGAGAGGACATTGCCGACGCATAATTTTTTTATAATCCTGAAGAATTCGTTAATTATTCATTTACGACAAATTAGTATTACTATTGTAGTATTTTGCTGAGGATTAAAAAAATGTTTATTTTCGTAAATAAAAGAACTGAATCAAACTGTGTGATTCCTAAACAGAAGTATGAATTATTTAGTTCCTTAGGGGTTTTATTTGGCAGATGGAAATGTTCTACTTTCAATTTATCAATGTTTATTGATTTTATCCGTTTTATATAGCAAGCAATAAAAATCAAAGTAACCCAACGAAACGAACTGAAAATTAAAATTAAATACTAGTACAAACATCGACATATTTAAACACTACACTACACTTTTGTGTAGTCAAAATATTTAGGAATATTTGTCGATAAATATTTAAAGGCGAATCTTAATTCAAAATAAATAACAAAAATAGTTGGAAGATTCATTACATATTTCTTGGACAGAGAAGTGTTATTATTGTATATCATTACTCCTTTAATTCATTCTTTAAACCACTTTTCCATAAACTAAAAATCCTGAATATGAAATATTTTTTATAAAAATATAAGAAGACAGTAAATATAAAAAATATAATTTCAATAGACACTCGTTTAAGTGATAAATTAAATTTCCAAAATATAAAAATAAATACTGCTTGAATCCAAAAAAAAAAAAAAATTACATTGGACTAAAATTGTTAAATGACCTACTATTTTTCAAGTTTTTTACAAACTTAAATTATTATAAATGTATTTAAACATATTTTTCGAATGTGAATTAAATTAGACAAAATTAATTTAATTTCCAGATGTAGAAAAAGTACTCTCCTAAAATGTTAATGGGGTCGTCTGTAGGAGAGGGAGTTAAGGCGTTTTTGCAATCAATGTTTTTGCAGCGGCAACGGTTCGAATCCGACCTTTGGGGAAGTGTAGATTTTTATTTCTGTGGCTGTCGCACAATATGAAAACTTGATCCCCACTATTGTTAGAACAGGGTGGTAACCTATAGATAACGCCCCGTACGTCAGAAATGACCAGGATGGGGGTTCATTTCAAAAGAAAAAAAGCTAGTGTAGAATGTGAGATTGACCAGAGTTACCTCTAGTTATTCTCATTAAAGGGTAGTAGTTACAGTAAGAATAACAGATAAAAATTTTTAAAGTTAAGTCTAACCAAAGAATATTATAGCATATTGTAAACAGTTCTAAAGGATATTGAGGAAATAGAAAAAAAAATTTTTTGTTTACTGTTTCGTTCTTATGACGCATAACACTGGTAGTAGTGGATCAACTGTAAGATTGAATAGCCTTAAAATTATTTCTTTTTGTTGATTATAATGTTGGAAGACCTGCAGACTATGTCGAATAGTTGGCTCTAATTAATAAATAGTTGACACTTATATTTGTATTTTTATTTCACCGCTCGGACTATTTCCTTGTTTAGTTTTAGTTTATTTTTTCAGTACTCTTAAAATATGAATTTTTTTTTTCTTACTTTCAGAATTAATAATTATTATCTCTAATTTATTTTTTGTATAACTAGTGTATAGTTTTAGATTTAAATTGAAATATTAAAAAGCAAGCTTCCTTAGACGATAGGATTGTCGTTTTTAATTATTAGGGATGGGGTATTTATGTTTTCACATACTTTTTTCTTAAACATGTTTATTCTTTATAGTAATAGTTCAATAAATTTTTAACACTTTTGAACTCATTTTATTTTATATATTTTTTTAATATTCTATATTTTTATTATATATTTTCTCATCAATTCACATTTTTCTCCATTTATTCATTCATCGTCCAAATGAAATCTTATTGTTCCGGGTAACCTACGGCAACCGAAAGGTTGAATTGGAAGGGCTGCCATATAGGATTAGTAGCTCCCCGTGTGGCCAACAGCCAAAACTCATCTCCTCCAGCGCTCTCTGTGGTGAGAAGTAATCCAGGATGAGAGAGAGCCATCTCGTTTTTTATTTTGCCAATACAGTTCTTTTTTCTCTTTTTCTTCACAATCTTCGGTAATGAAAATAAGTGAGTAGAGAGACTCGGTGGTGCCCCCGGAGCAGAGGAAAGAGAGAGAGAGAGAGAGAGAGAGAGAGAGAGAGAGAGAGAGAGAGAGAGAGAGAGAGAGAGAGAGAGAGAGAGGGGGGGGGTGGGGGAAGCCAGAGAATGGAGTAAATCCACCTAATGCAACAACTAACATCTACATCTTCACCAACCACCTCATTATATTTTACAATTTATACCACCTCTACAACTTTCCATAGCCCAGTCGTTCAAAATTTATTAACCCATCTAATCATAAATGTTTCATTTCGGTATTTTCATGTATTTCTGTTACATATGTATGTAAAAATGAAATTTTTATTTTTATATTACATATTGTGATTACCTTAAATTATATGTTTGTTTTTAAAAAAGAAAAAATCTTAATTTTTAATGGTTTAAAAATTGTGGGGACATATACTGCAGTTGTTTATCTACAAGACAAAGGCAGTTTATATGTACTGTAAAGATAATTTTTATCTGTAATTGACGCACAAGTTACTTGATATGACAATGCCATTGCCCTGAGGTTTTTAGAAATATCGTGTGCTAGATGTATTATAATTCGTAAACATATTTTATGAAATAATTATTCGATACATCGTTATTGTGAGGCCTTTATTAATTACCTTTATTTTCTCCCTAACGAACCTGATTGTTGGATGTAGATAACAATAAATATCTTCTCCAACATATTTCCATTTATAGGATAAGATCTATTAATTGCTTATCACGATTTCGCACCTCTAGATAATAAATCTCTATGGACTCTAAGAAAGGGATTAAGTATTCAGTGAACACGTTGCCAAGAAAAAGGAGCATTTTTTTTATCTCAGAAGATAAATGCTAGATCAAATCAGTGATTTTTATTTGGAATAATTGACGAAGAAATCAGTGCTGATTCAAATCTGTGGTTCTTTTTTTTATTTGTGGCAATGGATGAAAACCCAATCAGGAGTGAAATCGGTCATCGAACATCTGTTTGTTTTATTTTTATATAGTCGTTTATTAAATTTTAATAAAATGTATTTTTAACATTAATTTGTATCGCAGTTTATTTTTTTGAAAAAAAAAGTTTTTTATTTGATTAATATATTATATAATAAAATTTTGTTTGAGAGTGGGTAACTTCAATTACCTTTGTTTTTCTCCAACGTTTCGGTCCTCAGACCTTACAATTGATTAATCCACATTATTAAAAATTTGTTTAAAAAAACCCTCCGGGATCTATCTAGCCTTATAATGTTAATAATTTAAATAGAAGAAAAAATGAATAAATTTTAAGTGGGTTTAAATTCCCACTTGAATCCAACAATTCCTTCATAAATCTAATAAATTACAAAATCTTATGGCGAATGATAAGATAACTAGAATTTATAATAATACTCCATGACAAATAATAATTAGGGGGCTATACAATGGATTACTTTAAATTAATAGTTCCCATTTTTTTTTAAAAAAGAGGATTCACATCAGTTCATCCTAACTATAGAAACACTGATTATGATTTTAATTAAAGGGATGATTTTTATAATACAAATAGTATTTGTTTCTTTGAGTTGTGTTGTCATGCTCTGTGATTATAACTATTATAAGAATACTAGTTTATCATAGTAATAAATTAAGGCGATACCATTTCAGTTATAAGATCCGGCATGGAACTGGTCGTTTTTCATCCCGACTGTCACTTAACCCTTATAAAGGTCACCTTGTTTATTATTTCTTCAGTCTTAATATATAATGTAGATTGATAAGTATAAATTATGAGATAGATATTTTTATACGTTTATGGGTTTTTTGTATGCTTCATATTTATAGGGATGATAGTAACAATTTTAAGTTGACAGTCCATACTAAAACTTAGTTAATTACTTGATTTTAAAAAAAAAAAAATAGATAAATAAAAATTTTATTTTATATAAATTGTGATGAATTTCTCTTCACCTCGCATCCATTTCGAAACGAAAAATCGACTAACATTTTTTGTGCTCATTTAAAAATATTCTCTTAGATGAAACATTTAGTATATCTAGTATTGCCATGAAATACCATATCTTATTTTTAATAAAATTGTATCTTATGAATTAATGTAAATTTAAGAGATCGTTTAACTCTTTAATTATTAAATAATACAAAATTTTATTTGATAACAATATCTAAAGTGAATTGTTTAAGTACTGGTTATAAGTTTATTCATTTATTATATGATTTTTTTTTAAATATCTTTATTGGTATTTACAACTGTACATTAAAATATATTCAGTAAACTTGATCTCAGTTATAATGGAGTGATACAGGCGTTTAGAGAAACTACCCATTGGTAGCAGTCTAATGACATTTTTACATTAGCAGGTCTCGTGGCCGTCTTCTTTTCAGGCGCCTCGGAGGATTGTCAGGAATGGAAGAGGAAGCAAGGTTAGAAACTAGTGGGTTTGGGTGGTTAGGGAGTTTAT
>NW_027116421.1:248346-304175 GCF_000696795.3 Halyomorpha halys | reverse complement strand
GGACCGGGGGACGAACCTTTTACTGTATTCAATATATTGTTTAGTTCCCACATTGTAAATTGAACATTGTAGTACGATGTTGTTTCGTCTGTACTGTTTTGAAATTCTGTTTCCAGTCGGTAGGTTTACGACGAAGGGTAAAGGTAATTTGATGGGATTTATTTTAATCTTTCAATTACACCATTCACCATTCTTCAAGGTCTGTGATATGGGATACAATTAAAAATAAGTAATTAATTGATTTATTTATCTTATAATTATTTTTGTTTATCAGGTATTTGTTTGTATTTTGGATTTGTGTCAAGTTGCAACCATTTGGATTAGGTTTTATGAATTTCAATGGCGGGTCTGCTGAGCTGCTTCTCAAACAGATATATTTTCTATTGATTAAAATAAAGTGTAGGGCCGCCCTTAGCTCAGTGGTTAAGACACAGTCCTACCAATTTGATATCTATTGGCGGTGCCGGTTCGAATCCGGCCTGGGACGTTGACTTTTATCATTGAGTGGCGGTCCCACAAAATGAAGAACTTTGACCCCCAACCATGGTTAGGCAGTATAGGACTCCAATGGGAGTCTTGGTCGAAAAAAAAAGAAAGTATTTTCAACAATTTATTTCATTTAGTAGAGCAGGGAAATTTCAAAGAGTTAATTGACAATGACAATGGCGAACTTCTGTCTTAGGCATATTCTCATAAGTTCTTTTCCTCTTTTGTATTGAAGGTCCTCAGATTAGTGCCCAGAGTACAAATTTGTTCACCCTGACAATTCATAAATTTTATTATCCTTGCAAGTTTAGTTCAGGTATCCTCTTTTGTGATCATGAAGGTGTCCCTAGTGCAGGTAGTAAGTATGGACAGTTCTCAGCCGCCTCAGTTAGGTTGCAGACCTGTCTACGAAGGTACCCACCACGTTTCTTTACTCTATGATGGATCCGTAAGTCCTGTAAACTATATACTCTTTCAATCATTAAAAAATATGCATGTAGCACATATAATAAAAAAATATATATATACCTTAGATTAATTTACTCTGGAGCTCTATGATTTATTATATACAATATGTGATTCTGTTATTTTTTTTTCTCTCTTGCATAGTAACCCTATGAGTTTATTTAAAAAGTGTACATACTCCATGCGACACTGTATACTCAATGTATGTAATGTGGTATTAACATTGGATGTGCTATAGTACTAAAAATATTAAAAGAAAAAATAACAGAAACAAAAAAAAAAAAAAAAGGAAAGAACAAATTAAGTATAAAATACGGAAACTAAAATTATGCAAGCTAACAAGAATTAAAAGTATATGGATAACATAAATACAGTGCAGATGTGGGAATTAAATATTGAACTAGAACAAAACATAATTAAATCAATTGTTATTATGTAAGAGATACAATTGTCGTATATACGAAGATCATATTTGGGCTAACTCTATATTAGACATTAAGTGCACTAGCTATTTTATGTATGACATTAAGTGCACTAGCTATTTTATGTATTTTCCCAAGATTTCAGATTGCTTAAGTGGCCATGTATCTCCGTGCATTATGCCGTTTTTTTTTTTTAAATTGAACCTTTGTTAATCGTACAGGGTGCAGTCGAAAAGTAAGTGAGTAAAAGTTTGTGAAGTTTGTCCTTCACAATTACAGAAATCAGTGTTAGTTATATGAAATCTCTTAAATTAGTGTTTAGACAGTCCATGTTCTGTCAGTAGTTGAGGTGATTATGTTATATAATAATAAAAAAAAAAAATATCATGCATATGACATATACATTATAATAAAGAATTTGAACCTCAGCATAATTTATCTACTCTTCTAATTATAAGTTATATTTTAAATGGTATCAATTTATAACCTTTGTATATTTGAAACATACATCAAGCAGTTGTAGTTTTTTTTTTTTTTTTTGGTTAGTTAGATTATAGTCAGTATTTTTATTTTTATTTTTCCATATTGAAATTTTCCCTTTATTTTTTTTATTTTTTGTTTCTTGTTCATATTTTTTATCTACATTTTGTTTGTTTTTTTACTTAATAGACGAACCCTCACTGTACGTTTCTAAACTATAACAGAGGTAGATAAATAAATTATATATTTATATAAATTGAAGTGTTCTGTATATTATATTTTATATTTTTTACTTATCCTACAAATTGTACCCTAAACAGTGATTATTTTTTGACTTATTAGCTTAGTTTTGAAACATAATTGTTCCATAAATTATGTTTCAAAAACTAAAACGTTTTTTAATCAGAGGGACCACTATTGAATGTAAATGATATTTTTATATGCATTTTTTTTATGTGTTTATTTATTGGAAACTCGTTTTAAAAATTCTTTGAATTTTTTGCTAATTCCTCCTTATTTTCTCTTTAATGTTATTATTGTGTTAGTTTTACATCAGTATTATTCTAACATATTGATCTATAATAATTGTCGAATATGAACTATATAAAACATAAAAAAGAATTTTACAGTTTTTGGAAATAGCTCTTCTGAAAAATATTTATGTGGCTTATATTTTTGCATTGAACACTCTAGTTGCAAAATCATACTACGTTAGCACTAGAGACTATTATATTATGTGTTTTTTTTTAAGTTATGAATTAATGTATACATTTATTAATAAAATTCAGAAATCTAATGAAGTATTTCTATTTGTTACAGAAATTACTACCAATTATGCCACATCAAATCTTCTGCAGATGGAAATGGTGAGTTTTTCTATAGTAATTATGAATGGAATGTGATTAATTTTCTCTTATTTGCAGTCAGTATTTTATTTAGTTGCTTGTTAAATTTCTTTCTTCATTATATTTTTTCCTTTGTTTTCGATTAACTCGTTTTGGCTAAAAAATATTTAAACCAATCTCATTTATACCTATCATCTGAACAGGTCAGCCGTTGGAGTTGTTTTGAAATATATAATAATTATGACATCATTCTGAAAAGATAATTGTCTAGTTCTTTTCAATATTTTCTCATCTTGTTAGTAAAAGTAAATTCAAACCAATAATTATTGTCTAATTAATAATAGAACATATAGTTTACATTAGGCAAAATTCAGATCTAAAATGTTTATGTTTATAAACAATTCTTTAGTAATAAATAGCTCTTAGACTGTGCAATTTCCAAAATGCACTTTAAAACATTTATTCAACAATGAGCTAAATGTTCACAACAACTTTTAATTACCAATTAAAGAATTAAAATAATATAATTAACTAACTGCCTTAATTAATGGCTCATTGTTGACTTAAGAATTTATTGATGATATATTAAAAATTTTCTAATTACGTTAAATAAATATTATAGACGTGCTTTCTTAGCGAGGAATTCAAAAGCAAGCATCAAATTATTATTTTTTCACCCTTCTATTTTATTTATTTATAGAATTACAATATATAACAAATATATTTATATACCCAATAAAAATGATAAAATTAAAACGTTTTCTAAAAATTAAATCAATGCAAGCTGAGTTTAGTTTATATGTGGGAACCTACCACACTGAATATGCATTTATCCTGAGTTACCTTAGTTAATATTGGGCTAAAACTAAGATTTAGAAGACTAATAATAATTATCGTAATCGAAAATTTATTATACGGCAGGTATCATAAAATGAGGTGAGATTATGCCACGTGGGTCGAGAATAAGCCAACACGAAATTCAGCTATTCACTATTCTCAAGTGGCTTGTTATTTAAGCTGTTAGCTCTCCCGTTTATCATAGGGTTAGTGCTGTAGAATTGAGTTACTTTTCGCTAATATTTTGGACTTTTTTTTTTTTATATCCTGCTTTTATAGGAGTATGATATAAATTTATCTGAGATTCTTTAGAGTCCATAGTTTACATTGTTTTGATATCTCTGTATTTAATTTTTTTATTATGTAAATATTTTTTAAGTACGTAGGGAGACTGTACATTCTAAAATTAGCTATAAACACGGGAGAATCAATAGCTGGTGGGGTTTTATGACTCCATTTTTGGTTGTCATGTTAATAAATTATTATTAAATTAAGTTCACTAGGGTGAGATTGTGTCACCCTTTCTTTTTATTTTTTGTGAACTACTTTTTTTAAAGTTATATCCAGCACAACTCTAGAACAGCTAGAACTATTGTTATCAGTATAAAAAATATATTAATATGGTATTTCGTCCTAAGAATCAATTTGCCACTTTCTGTTGTATTAGCCGTTTTAGAGTTTGAAATGATATTATAAAAAAACTAATTTGAAATTGATGGAAGAACTTTTTTGTAGAAGAAACCAAATTATTTTAAAAAAACATATGGGCTTCTAGAAAAATCAGGTACACAGTTATTTATTTTTAATGCGAACTGTTACAGTGTCCTATACACTTTTTTTAATTTTTGAGAAACGATAATTTTTAATTGAAAAAACCCTCAAAATTATTTTATTTTATTTCGGGCAGTTATTCGGGAGCCCTATACGGCCATAGTTGGGGGGTCAAGTTTTTCATTTTGTGGGACCCCCACTAAAAAAAAGGCCGGATTCGAACCAATACCGCGAGCAGATCTCAGTGTGGTAATACTGCGCCTAACCACTGAGCTACGGACGGCTCATCATCAAAATTAACTGAGTGTCTTGCCTTAAAGAGTAAAATATGTGATTTACTGATTTTAATCATAGGGGTTTTGAGACTTTACCCGAAAGAAAAAATCACAACCCCTTAAAATGTATTTCTGCTCTAAAATAGAAAGCTGAAATTTATTTCAATCTTTCTGCACTAAATCAATCCTTCTTAAATAAAGAAATGGCAATTAAAAAACCTTCGAAACATAGCAAAATCATACCTCGTTTACAGAAAATGAATAAAAGTACGAATGTAGGAATGAAAATTTTATTCCTGAAGACTAGATGTTTAGGCCGAAACGTTGGCTGATAAAAACGGATAGATGGTGATAAAAATTTTAATATTTCTGAATGTAATTTATATAGATTAATTATATATTTAACGCATGATTAATTAATGTATGATGGATATATGGATATAGTTATTATGTAATTAGTAATTATATACATATAGGTTTGTCCCTTTACAATCTGAAACAATCATCGAACTGACTAGTTTATTTTACATGTATATGTTAGTTGGTACTTATAGAAGAAGTATAAACATTTCTGAATGGAATATGGTCCGGGTGCGGTAAAAAAAACTCAAATAGTAAATGATTATAGTATTTTTATTAAGCCAACGTTTCGCCCCACGTTGCAGGGCTGTTTTGACGGCAGTCAAAGTCAGAGTGACAGTCACTCCGTCAAAACATCCCTGACGAAGCTCTGCAACGTGGGGTGAAACGTTGCCTCAATAAAAATAGTATAGTCATTACTATTTGAGTTTTATTTTTATCGCACCCGGATCATATTCCATTCATCTATACTCACGGTCAATCAATAATCTTCCAGTATATAAATTTCTGAATAAGTATTGTTACTTAAGTCTGTTTTATCCTTTTTGTATCAATTTTAAATTATGTTTATGGCTTTCTTGGGTCCTTTTAAATTGAAAATTGGTCTTTTAAACTCAAAATTTGCTTGTCAAATCTATAAAAACAGTTTTATACAAGTAAAAATTATATAAGTGAAGTAAAAATCACGATATTTCACTATCGTAAAACTGGCTCGCTCATGCGGAGTACATGTTTTCAAATAAAGGCATCCAACCCGATACTGATGATCTGTTATTATCTTGCATAATTACTTTTCCTGAAGATCCTTCGAGTTACGAAATGACCTCCGTTATCGCAGCTCTAAGTTGCAACACTTCTCATTCAGCTGACGTTATTGGCACCCACTCGACCCGATATCATCCTTCAGGCACTAAAAAGATAATGGTAATTTAAGGAAGAAAAGAATCAGTATATTTTTTAATTATTGTCAAATCAGTTGTTTCGGTGACGAATCAATTTCGTTCGAGATAGCACCTTAGATAAGATAATCCATTTAATACGAGTTGAACTAATCAAAAGCAATAATCTCTTGCCGTTCTGCTATATGGTATCCTCCTTTGTTCTGCTGATCTGTTCCTTATCTTTTCTTCTTCAATTACGGTTTGAATATCAAATGATTTTCTTTCTTCAGACATAATGAAACTCTTAGTCAGTTTTTTTATTATTTTCTCAGAGGAATAAGGTGCCGCTGAACAACCTATCTTAAGGAAATACTGATACAGTCATAAACTTATTCAATGAGTCGAGAAAAAATTAGTGAATTAGGATTTTCTCCATATGTTCCGTCAAAATATACTTAAGTCAATCTAGAACAAGAGCTGGGAAGAAAAAAGGCAGTTATCTCACCCTAATTTTTTATTACTTTAATGAAAACTATGTATAATTACTAGTCAAAACTAATAGTTTTCAGGATATTTGCTAAGATAAATTAATTTATAGTTATAGTATATCGGACAATAAGTTTAATTTATGAAAAACTTTATTTCAGAAACCATTGGATGTACATATCACTGTCTCAGCACTCAAGTTGAAGCTAGTTAAATTTACTATAAAACAGTTAATAATGTTTATCATAGGAGTAGTAGTTTTTATGATATTTGACAAAATAAAATCACAAAATGTTAATTTCTAGTTGTTCGTATAAAATGTTGGATTTTTGAAAAAATATATCTCTAGACTCATAAGGCACATATATGTCTGCCAACACTCAAAATATAGGAAATTTAACTTACTATAAAGTAGTTTAAGACACTTATCTTCGTAGGGGTAGTAGTTTTTATGACATTTGACAAAATAAACTTACAAAATGTTAATTTCTAGTTGTTCATATAAAATGTTGGATGTTTGAAAAAATATACCTCTAGACTCATAAGGCACATATATGTCTGCCAACACTCAAAATAAAGGAAATTTAACTATGATAATTTAAGAAGTTGTTTATGACACTTATGTAGAAGTAGTAGTTTTTTTGATATTCAAGTATGAATATAAATTTGGCTAATGAACATTCGTCCGAACAATTATAAATCAATTTATTTTAGCAAATTTCATGAAAACTACTACTCCTACGAAAATAAACGCCATTTACTACTTTATAGGTCATTAAACTAGCTTTAATTTGAGTGCTATAGACATCTGTATATCAAATGGTTTTTTGAGATATAGATTTTTTAAAATAAATTAACTAACTACTGATATTTCAGTACCTTCCATGTAATATTTTTATGAAATTTTGCTTTTTAAAAAGCTATATCTCGAGAACTATTGAGCGTAAATATCTCTATTTGGGCTTAAATTTTTTAAAAATTTACTCTACTTTAAATGATGTTCTCTTAGATATTCTATTGTTGTTGGTAGTTGTAAAGATATAGAGCTCCGAATAAAAAATTAATTATTTTTAACGTTTTGAAACAGCCGCATTTTCTTATTCCCCTATCTATACTTGGCAGACTCATCAATTTTGACTAGTAATTCTACATGGTTTTTAATTAAGTAATCAAAAATTGGGGTGAAATAACTTTTTCTCCTCTTGGGCTCGTGTACTAATCAGAAACTTCATTGCTATACTTCCCACATAGACGCATCACAGCTTTGCTTTGATAGGAGCAATACATAATTTTATTTTCTCATTGAACTTTTTACAATGAAAGTAGATTAGAATAAATTTTCACCTAGGAGGATAACTCTGGGATAGTCAGCGGTGAACCCTAGGAGCAAAAGAAACACAGTCTACGGTAGTATCTTCAGAATTCGTCTACACAAAATAAGAATACAATTTTTGTTTTCCAAATTAATGTCATTATCAAAGTAAAGCAGTGATATGATTTATTTTAAGTACGGTAGCTCTATTAGAGAATCATCAACCTCGAAATAGCTAGGTTTTTTTTTCTTTTAGTGTAACTCTTTTAATTGGATCATTTTACTGTGAATAATTCTAATCTGAATCCTAAAAACGTTTATAAAAACCAAAAGAAAATTTGTTTTTCATCCCTCTAAAACGTTTCTTGATTAGTGCAATTCGCCCCTTGTGAAATTCTTGACGATATCTTATACAATAGAATCTTAGAGAAAATTTAAAACTTGAAATACTTGAATTTTTTTGTCAATATATTTGAAAGAAAATTTAAAATTAAATCTGTTGTACCACTATAACCCATTAAGGGTCTATGGGTACTTAGTAAGTACTGGAAGTAAGTACTGTTACTACACAAACGTATGTGCAAGGAGGTAATTTAGTCAGAATCACGTTCGACCTCTAGATTATTACTCAATATAGAGTAACAACTTCAGGAGGCTGGGTGGACTCCTGAGGGCTCTCGAACTCACAGGGCTGACTCACGGCTACAGAAAAAATTATCTGCTACAGCCGGATTCGAAACCGGGTCCTTGAAGTTAGTAGTATTATCCACCTCATTATATGAATTACCAAAATAAATTGTTGGAAAATATAGAAGATTTCCTTTCTTAAAATAATTAACATTATTATATTATAATTAACATATAATCCGACAAGACTCATAACATACAAAAATATCTTTACGTGAAGTAAAAAAAAAAATTAACGAATCTGGTTCGTGAATAAGCAATGTATATAATTCGTAAATCAATAAAACGATATGAAATAAAATATAGCTGTACGACAATGAGGAGAATATTGAGAAAACCATTGAATTCATCGAAACCACTAGATTATTTACCTTAATATAAACCTGATTAATATATTATAAATTGCATTTATTTATTTAAATTTTCAATTTCATCATCAATCATTACTATAATATTCATATATTGTTCTACATATAATTACTTTCAATCAATAACTGATTAAGTACTAATGTAAGTAGTAAAACATTTTTTTTTTTTTAGTTACAAGTGTAATAATAACCATCCGTAGGTTTTTTTTTTATCTTAAAATGGAAACAACAAATAAAATAAGCTTCTTATTTTCTCTATAGTCAAAAAGTTTTCTTAAAACCAACTTTACGAAAACATTATGAGAAACAATTTACCACCGCTTACTATCAGACATGAAATCCTGACAAATTCCTGAGTAACTTTACAAGAAGTAACAGAATGTGGGAAAGGTATTTCATTACAGTTTGATGCGGTTTTCACGAAGTTGTTGATTTGGACTTTGTTCCAGTTTCAAGACTCAAATACCCCTTCCTGTAGCAATGGTTGGTTGAATAATGCCAAATACTTTAAAGAACTTCAAACTAGTGAATAGAGGCATCCCTTGGGATCTTTATCAATTTATTTTAAGTTGAGTTTGGGCTTCTCACATCAAATCCTCTTTTGTTCGCCCCCCCTCCTCTCTCCTCCGGATATCCTAAATCACAGCAAAGAGTTTCATTTCTTGATTCAGTTAGATATTACTTCTGTAGAATGTAGTTATTTTGTTACTATCGGATTTAATGCTTCAAGCTGTTGATTTCAATTTCAGTATATTTTTTTTATTATAGAGTTATTGTCTGATATACGCCCAAACATTTCATCTGTTGATAGTAGCTTTCATGTTATCAGTACTCCATTATCAGCGTTGCTCATGGGCAATACCATTCCAAAAATAAACGAAAGCGATAAGAGAAATATTTTCTCGACAGTTTTGTAATCGAAAATTCCAACTACCATATTGAATGCCAAATTGTTATCGCTGTTCTATCGAATTAGTAACCGTTTCTGATCTTTTTAAATTGTACCCTTCAGATCAACACACAAAAAAAAGAGTTGTTGGAAGATAATCCGGGTGGCGGTCAATAAAGGTATCAAAATAGTAGAAGAAAACTATTTATTGTTAATCATCGTTTCGCCCCACTTTGCAGGGCTTTGTCAGGGCTGTCAGATTGAAACAAAGATGACAACTTAGTTGACTAACCAGTCCTGAAGAAGCCCTGCAAATTGGGGCGAAACGTTTATTAACAATAAATAGTTTTCTTTTACTATTTTGATACCTTTATTGACCGCAACTCGGAATATCTTCCTACAATCTACTTTATACAGTCAACTATCTTCTTTCTTTAAAAAGAAGAGTATTCTGACGTCATATCTTATTTACTTTTGCATCTTAGAACTAATATTGTAGTAACTTCGATCATAACTAATATGAATGATGAATCTAACGTGTGTAACTTATAAACAATCTTTTCTACTCTGTTGCGTCCCTTATTTAACCAGAACTCAGTCCATGTTCATAATGTTAAATATAATAATCA
This sequence comes from Halyomorpha halys, assembly GCF_000696795.3. NCBI lineage: Eukaryota > Metazoa > Arthropoda > Insecta > Hemiptera > Pentatomidae > Halyomorpha > Halyomorpha halys. Next base: position 293,982 of record NW_027116421.1, on the reverse strand, counting down.
TGTACTATTAAAACACATAAATAGTGCTGTGTTCACTTTTTTGATAATGAGGTGTTTGGATAATTGGTACTAGTTCCTGTTAAAGCAGTAATTAATGAATAAAATGTATAATTATTGTCACTGAACCTAGTAAATTGCCCAATGCATAATTAGTTATTCAAATAAATAAGATGATTGCAGCATCTTTAGATAAAATATAGAGGAAAAATTTGAAATGCTATTAGAGAAGATAGATGTATGATCTTGAAGAAATGTATTTTTCCAAGCCTGTAAATAAACCTGTTGGTAATAAATAATTTTCTTATCGAGAGATAAGAAATGTTCACACATCTACTTTTTTTTTTTATCATTGGAATAAATAAATATAATTATAATTGGATTTATCCGATTAGACAACTTGATAAATATTCAAAACTATAAATCTAGAATAACAACCAATGCCTTGTCACTTTGAGTTATTCCAATTGGTCTTGAATAATTGCTTTAATTTACTGATTAAGTTTTTCCTGGAAGTTCGTTAAGAGTTATTTTGCGTTGACGTAGATGAAAGTTGGTATTCTCAAGTATGTTTCAGAAAGAATAAGTGTATTTTGTGTCCACTGTGTGGGACTTTGATGAATATTAACGCCTAATTAGAGAAGGTTCTTGAGGGCCTGAGGCTGGGACCTGTGAAATAAGAATTTGCATTTGAAAAGGGCAGTTCCCTTTAGAGTGAAGAGCTGTGGGCTTAACACTGTCGGTGTGGGAACAACTCCACTAGAGATATTTGACAATTTATCACCTAGCCCTTTGTTACTGCTTGTATCCGGCTCTTTCTTCACGTTTTATTTTTAAAAATACAAAGCCAAAACTAAAAAATCGCTTTGGTAAAAAAAGATCTCCTACAGTACGCACTTCAAATCACGTACCGTCTTGGAAAGCGAACATTTCAAACGAAAAAAAATTTCTATAAAAATATGTATTTTAGTGTTTCTCAAGTTGCAAATAACGAATATAAACTTAGTTTCTGCCGAGAATACAACAGTTTAACAAAATATAACAAAGCAATGTACATCATGTGTATTCATGATCTTTAGTTTAACATATTAAAGCTTGTTAAATGGAAAAACTTATGGAATATTTTCTTCTTTTATCATGTTAAAACGATATAACATATAACCTGGTTGAGAGTCTGTGAAATGGAGAATGACCAGCTGAGCTAGTCACCATTTTGTTTGTTGTTAGGTTACTTGCTCGTAGTTTGTATTTTGATTGTCTTAGTATTGTTTTGGACGTTTTTAAACAACACAATCAGTAATCAAAATTAACACTTCTACTTTTCACTTTCTTTAGGCATGTTATAATAAATTATCGTGTTAAAAACATAGAAGTTGTAATATATTACTTTAATGTAGTTAAAATTAAAAGTAAACTATACCATGAAGTTTTAATCGATTTAAGGTATCGATACCTGGTTCGGGCTAGATCGTTACAGGTGGGTTGAGGAACAGGTCTTTTCAACGTGGAGGGTCGACTTTTTTATTTCTGTGGTGGACCCACGAAATGAAAACTTGACCCCCAGCATGGCTAGAATAGGTTGGTTACCTCTGGACAATGTATGTCAAAAATGACCAGGAAGGGGGTAAAAAAAAATAAAACATAAAATTTTTTTCGTTTTTGAAACAGGCTGTTCACGCACAGGTTATCTGAGCTCAGGGAATCTTAAAACATGTATTTCCTTTGAAAAGCTGAATTCGAACAGGATTCAAATAGCCCCCTTCACTATATATTCCATATATAGGTGTAAGGAAAAATAGGAACTGCCAATAATCACTGGTATCAGTGAGGTCTTTGAGGTCAGAGAACCTTGGATTGTTATTCTACGTAAAACTTGCACAATCCTTGGGGTCAGCTCTCAATGGCACATGGGCCGTTTTATGTTTAACACGCTTGCATTACCAGAGGTCGAATAGGTCGTTTATGTTTTTTCTGCTAAAATATGCATGAATTGAAAAATTATATAAAAAGTCAAAAAAGGTTCACAAAATAGCATAAAAACTACTAATTAATAGTTAATTTATTTATTAATCATTAACAATATTTCGAAGCTTGAAACTCGATTATCACAGAAATGCGGAAAGGTCCACTCCTGGTATAATAAAATATGCAAAGGCAGTTTAACTATTATTCAATGTATAATATAATACTAGCATGTTATAAAAATAATAATACGCTATAATAATTCCCGCTATTTTTCAATTTCAGACGATTTTTAAATGTTGCTCCTCCCGTTTAAAGCAAATATTTCAAGTGATATAGGATCGCTCCCTGGGGTCTTAGTTGGGCGCCCTCCCTCACACTTCTTTTGATTTCAGACTGTTTCTCTTATCATTTCACCATTATCCTTTATTATTTTTATTTATCTTTATTTTTATTTTTATTTTATTTTTTATCATATATGCGATACAACACGAGGAGGCCCCTCACCTCCGGACTCAAAATAGCTCCTGAATGGATAACACATATGCAAAATTAAATATAACAGGTAACCTTAAAATACCAAAGGTAGTAAAAGGTAAGACACAACACGAATTACTTTTCTTTCTTGCACAGTAATGCACTACTAATTCACATTTTATTTCTGTTTTTAGAGGGTTCGGAAAAAAAAAAAAAAAAATTAGTTGGGCGAGTCGGGTAGGGAAAGATGGCTTTTTTTGTGTTATGATCTCCTCTTGTGGGATTGTGACATGTCGTACATCGACCAACCTACTCGCTATAATTATCAGATAAATAAGGCTACCACGGAGGGCGGGAGAGGAGGATTTAACGTCGTTTTCCTATTTCAGGGGCTTTTTAAATATTGCTCGATTAAACTATCTTAAAATCTCCTCTCCCTGTTTTAAGCAATCATTTCAAAAATGATATAGGACCGTTGTGCTCCCTGGGGTCTTAGTAGGGCGGATCTAATCTCATCTTGTGAGATTATGTATTACATTTCATGTTTTATATATTTATGAAGTACTAATTTTATTTTAATTAAAGGTACGAAAAACTATTTATAACACGTTTAAGTCCGCCAAATGTTGGGAGAGTGGAAATTAAATTTTTCTGCATTTATAATTAAGTTGGGTGTAGATAAAATTGTGAGAAGTTATAAATGTTTTTCATAAAAGCAGATCATCAGCAGAGAATAAATATCTCCCAAAAACCAAGTACAACAATTTATAATTTATATGAAAATTTGTATTTAAGGGTCCCAAAAGACGCTGAAAACGAATTTCATTTTTATTTTTATTTTATTTATTTGCTTAATTTTTAGGTGCCGTATACAATTACAGGGTTAGAGGCACCGTATTCTGGATTTCGTGGTTACATTTCTTGGTACAGGTTGTTCTCCTTTAGAAACTTAAACAAATTATTCCAATTTTCTGCCAGTAAGGCTTGACGTTGTCCCCGGAGGTCACAAGACGTTCTTGATGATTCCAGCCGTGAACAGTGTTCCAGGATATGCTCCATCGTCAGGGTACAATTACAACTGTAACATGTCGGTAGAGGATTTCTTTCAAGAAGGTGCTTGTGTGTTAATCTTGTATGTCCGATCCTGAGTCGGGTTATGATGCATTGTTCACGGCGATTTTCGATGATTGGCGGTAGAGGTTGAGTATCACCAAGTATTGTCTTCATTTTTTTTATTTCAGTCACCTTGGACCAAAAACAGCGCCATGTTTTCTTGCATTGGGTTTGAACCGATTTATGGTAATCGTACAGTGCCAAGTTACAATCAGACACTGGAAATAGGGTGCATGCTTCTTTAGCAGCTGTCAACCAGTTCGTTTCCCGTTATACCTGCACGACTGGGGACCCAGAGGAAATCTAATTTTTTATGTAATTTTTTTTCAAAGTTATAATGGAAAAAACAATGGGGTAGTGCGAAATTTGAAAATTTTGGATAGCCTTGAGGCTCGAGTATGAATCACTACAGATCACAATGGAGGAGCCATTTACTTTTTAAAAAAAAAAAAATGTATTGGCCTTCTTTACTGAGAGCGTGTTTTTGTTTTTGTAATTTTTAATATATTTAAACTCATTTACCATGATCAAAATGTTTTATTCTTTTTCTTCGTGAAGAAACGAATCGATGGGTATATAATAATGAACTAAAGGAAGAACACGATAATATAAAGGGAGAACGTAAGCCTGCACTAGTATATCACTCTGAGGGGACATTGAAGTTTATTTAGGATTACGAAGAATGAACTTATTCCACCGCAATTGTTTAAAATGGTTCAAAAAAGATCAAAATATGATAAATGAATCAACGGGTTTTACGTCAAAAGAGGACGTGCTAATTGTATTCATAAAGGACTATACACTTCTCTAATCCGTCGAGGCCATCTTATTTTCAGGCCTACTCGTAAGGAGCGTCAAGAATGTAAAAGGAAGCTAGCCTCGAAACTCGAAACAAATGGGTTTGGGTGGTTAGAGAGTTTATAATGAAAGAAATGATATCTGGTTCGGGCTAGATCGGTTACTCATGGAACATTAAGGTCTTTATATATGATTTTATTTGTGACTAAGTAAGGAGCATTGAGGATTTTGCGAAAGAGTTTTGATTGTAAGGATTGGATACGAAAGGAATTCAAAGGTCAATTCCGTATGTCCAGATTGGCCTTATAATAGTCATGTAGTCATCAGTCTTTTGTAATGAATTGGAACTTTTGACCGTTAGTCTAGTAAGTGCTGTAATAGTCGAAATCGACGTGCAGTTTCCTGTCTTTTCAGTCTTGTGTGAGGATTCCAGATATCAGATAATAAAGACAAGATAATAATGAAATCTGAAAACTGGGAAAGGTAATTTACTAGAACTCGCATCGTATTGAAGCGTCGAATAGTAAAGATCTATGCAGCGATAAGACAGTGTTATGGTTTCGTAATTTACCATTAGTAACTTCCGAACCAATTCTTTATCTTTTCTTTCATTTTATAATCATTATTTTATCAGAATATAGCATACTGTAGAAAATTATAAGAGTTAAATTTGGTTTTGTTTTTTGTAAATATTTATTTTTCTATGTCCACATATACATATAAACCAAATTACAATATAACGCATTACTTGATTCTAAAGTTGTAATATATCGATTCCAAGGTGTGCGTTTTCGCCAAAAAGTAGCTTCTATTCCAAGTCTCGAGTACAAAGGGTTAAAATTACCTTCACTGTGCCTAGGGCGCATTGGCAAGAACCCTCAGGCACGTGGGTTTTTCTACCTAGTGCCAAAAAACTTATGAAGTGAGTACTCTTAATTAGGGAAAAGTTTGGCAATTGAGCGTGATTATGAACAAATCACCTCCTTGTGTGACCGTTGTTCAAGAACAGTACTACCTTACAATGTACTGAACCCCTGACCCTGTAGCTGTTCAGATTTTCATTTTCATATAATTTGATGGTCCACTATTAGTCTTTTTTATGTCCTGGAGTTCAAATAAATTGGCCCCTCCGTTTTAAAAACTCATTGATGACTTCACAATGAAAATAAATAATAATTTTTAAAAACTTGGTTTTAGTAGTGGGCCTGAAACTGTTGCCCTCTTGACTCGTTATTGTTGTAATGATTGGTTACATAGCATCACTGTGTAATTGATTGTAAACATTGCTACTATGTTTGTCGCACCCGACATATTGTAGCCTTGGAAAATAAATGGTAGGGTAGCTGTGAGTAGTGGCTATTATACTTGATAGTCGCCACGTGTGCTTGATCCCAGTCCCCTAGTAATCGTATAAGCACTTGTATTTGTTTTTATATCCATTTTATTATCCATTCTCCTTTTCTCTGGAACACTTACCTCATAATTTATTATATATGTATATATAGTTGACCGTTAAAATTGATATATAACAAGATGGTCAGGGTTGCGGTCAAAAGAGAAACAAAAATAGTTGTAAACTTCATTCTTAAAACATAAAATATTGTTGTTAATAATTTCTAAAAGATTTTAGAACCTGATGTAAGTTATAACTTATCAGGAACTATAAATTTTCTTCTTGTCCAAGAGCCCTGAGGAAAAAAAAAGTCAAGTTAAAATAAAATAATTTGTATACAAAGTGAGCCTCAAAGACTCTTTATTATTTCTTTAAACACGCAACATTCGGCTAACCATACTCGAGGATCATTTATTAAATAACAGTTTTTATTATAGTGGAAGATTATTGATTGATCGTGTGTATAGATGAATGGAATATGGTCCGGGTGCGGTAAAAAAAAACTCAAATAGTAAATGATTATACTATTTTTACTGAGCCAACGTTTCGCCCCACGTCGCAGGGTTTCAGAGTTAAAAAATAATATTAAATATTATATATTTGTTTTTAACAATTTGAACAAAAAATAATACCCTAAATATAAATTTATACCTCATATCCAAAAATGTAATAACCTTTTGCTGGCTATTCTTCCCAGGTCAATATATTTAGTTAAGTCAACCTATTAAACAATAAAAATCATATTAATTTATTCATAAGCTTGCCTTAGCCTTGAACTTATACGTTGGACATTTAAAGAAATAAAGAGTGTTTTAGACTTAACTTAAATACAAATTATTGGAGAAGTTTATCGGGGGGGTGCGGTCAGCAAAGAACAACATAATTAAACAAAACCTTTAAATATTTATTTATTTTATGCCGACGTTTCGACCTGAATTTCAGGTCTTCATCAGGGGTTATGGCGTAGAAGGTAGGCCTGCAACTGATCTACACCTCATTAAATACAAATTATTTTATTTAAACACTAAAACCAGTCCTGAAGAAGTTAAGAGGTTATATTTAAAATCTTTAAATAAATCAAAATTTATTTTTGAGTTTTATCACTGAAAATTATTTTATTGGAGAAAGATGTAAAACTTTCATTTTTCATGTGAAGCTCCATCTTCTTAAAACTACCTAAAACACTAAAAAAACTTCATAACACATTATTTAAATTTTCTAAAATATGAGCTCTTGCAATAGTTTTCGAGTTGCAGGTTTTTTTTTTTGGTTTTTTTTAAAGCAAGATTTTTTTTCCAAATAATCGAAAATCAATATTTTGTGCATTAGTTTCGGTGAATATCAAGGAAACTTGCTTCTACGAAGATAAACTTGATCAACTAACTAATAGTACATTAACCTAGATTTAATTTCGGTGCTAATAGGCATCTCTACCTCTTGTAGTCTAGTAGTCGTGTAATCGTGTCATAAGACAATCGTTTTTGCGAACTACAACAAATCATTTTGTGAATTTATTTTGGTTTAACTGCTACCCTACTTCTGTTAATGCTACTCATTTGGGAGCTAATAGACATCTGTATATCTTTCGTTCCAGTAGCAGTTTCTATGATATTTGCTAGGATAAATTCACAAAGTATTGATTTTTCGTTATTTGGAAAAAATGTTGCTTTTTACTGCATCTCGAGAACTACTGAATGCAGATAAATAAATTTAGTTCTATTAAGTTTTTAGGTAGTTATGAAAAAGCCGCCATTGTTATTCCCTCCAACTACTGTTGGATTATTAGTTATCAATTTAGACTAATGACCACGTATAGTTCTAATTAAATTAATCACAAATTGGGATGAAATAATCTTTTTTCAATGTATTGTTTAAATTTTAATTTAAAAACAACTAAAGGTTCCTCTGCTTAATAAAATGATAAAATTTCCCATCTTTCCTTATGTTATTTCGAGAACCACAGGAAAAGAGGACGCAATAAATTTAATAAACTTCGCTTGAGGGTATAAGACCATATCTCTCGGAAGTGAAATGCCTTTGAAATAGATATCGTTGAAACGATTATTCTAGAATACAAAGACAAACATTTTTTTGACTTAGCAGTTTGAAATTACATTTCATTTATATATATATATATATATATAAAGTGTATGCACAATCAGTCACAATTGTAGCTTACTACAAGTCCGAAGTCCGTAGCGGATGGAGTATAGAAGAGCAGAAATTACCATGTCATTACCAATCATTAAACTGTTAACTTGCGTTTTGAAATTAGTAACTATCGGTAATAATAGATTTAATAGTTTGTATTTTAATTTTAAATGTATCTATATTAATAATCACAGTGAGGATAATATTGTTTCATCTAAATTATGATATGCTATAGATGGTTCTGTCGTCAAATAATAGGGAACAATTAGTGTTTGAATGTGCAACTAACACTTGATTCCGAAACCTAATCCTTGTCCAAGAGCCTAATTAAAAAAAAAATAATAGTCGAAATTGATAACTCTGCTGGCTGCTAACACTAAAAACGTAATAGAACATCATTTAAATTGGGGTACATTAGGGGTATTCATGATGTTGTGTTAAATGTAAAATGTTTTACCATGTTAAATGTTATAAATACAGGATTGTGAGCAGCCCTATTTAAAGTCATGTTAGATGGTAAATGTAAATGCATAAGAGCTCCTAGCGGATTTTTCGAGCATCTTGTTGTTTAACCTTTCCTTCTAAAACTTCATATTATTGTTTACTTTTAAGTTTTCATTAAAGTAATTTATCACAACATGCCTAAATTAGTGAAAAGTGGAAGTTATGTGAAAGTTTGGCTACTGAGTGCCTTCTTGATCTTCTAACTGGTGAGGAAGAGCACACAATCAAAACACAAACTGCGAGCAAGTAACCTAACACAAACAAAACGTTCTCCATTTAACAGACCTAGTAACAGACTCTCGACCATGTTACATGTTATATCATTTTAACATGGTGAAAGAAGGAAATGGTGAAATAAATCTCTGTTTAACATGAGTTTTTCCATTTAACATGTTAAACTAAACATCATGAATACCCCTAGTAGTTCCCGAGATAAAGTAAAAACCATTTTTTCGTGAAAAAAAGAAGTTATGTTATCCAATTTTTTTTCTACTGATTAAAAAAAAAAGGAAAAATTTCTCAACCTCTTTAGTAGCAGCTCCTCTCTTTCAGAATTTATGCCAGGTAACTTTTTTTTAATTTCAAATAATTTATAAAACTCCCTGTTATTACTTCTAAGTTAGGTGTAACAGTATTTCACCCAGAGCTTGATTTAATACTCACTGTTCCTCTTCTTTCACCTATGAACGTAAAGCGTATTTATGTTGCCAATTTTTCAAGGGCTAAATAGGGTTGAAATGAATTTGCTGTAACATATTTTGTCGGCTTAGGGCCTGGCCAAAGTGCGGATGAATAAGAGTGGCTCATATTTTTCCCTTTATCGCGAATGTGTACTTTGAAGAACAAACATTTTTCTTCTTAACAAACAGTTTTAAAAATTTATGAAATCGCATTACAGCAGCAAATCGTAATGTTTAAAGCTTGATAGAAGATTATGGTTATTCATTACTCTTTGACTGTTTGTTTAGATAGGTGTCTTAGCTTTTAGGTATTATTTATGGATTCCTTCTCCTATAGACATGTACCTTGTAGTAACAATCTGTCCAAATACAAATCCAGAAAAATTAATTTTAACAACTGGAAATTTTCAGATAAAATTATGGAAATACAATTTATCATTAGAAAAATCAGTAGTTACAGACTTTTCTTAAATTAAAATAATATATAAATAAATAAAAATTAAAAAAAAAAGCAAAATAATCTGTTAGAAACAACGATAAGTAAGGACATTTTTGTTGCCCACATCAAGAGATGTGTATTGTCAAAAATACAATTTTGAAAAATTCGTGGTGCTGTTGAGATAGAAAGTTTTTTTGTTTTTTCCATGTGGCATATAAATTTTATGTTTTCGTGTTACGGCAATTCTGTTTATAAAATAATATTTAAAGTCGAAAATAAATCTATATTAAATACTTTTTAAAGACTTGTGCTATACTAATTATACTCTCTCAGGTACATATTTAAACTCATTTATACTGATTCAATTCTTTAATATACTAGTCGTTTCAATTCACTCATTCTCAAAACTGCATTAATATATAATTTACAATTAAAACAACAAACTATCCTAACATAACAAATAGTTTTAAACAACAGTCTATATGCATACTACACTTACGTTTTACATATTTCAGTCCAGTTAAAGGATACATATCGTAAAGGTAAATAAATTTTGTTAATGAACAAATTGGAATTAAAATAATAACTTTTCATAAAAATGATTCAATCAATATTCAAAAGATAACGTTATTAAATTCATATCGTTGGATAATTGATAGTTGGTAGCTCAGTGGTAAGGCATTGTGCTACTAACTGCGAGGATCTAGTATCCAGCAGTGACCGATAATTATTTATTCTGTTATATTTTTGTTATATATTGACCGATAATTATATTCTGCCGTGAGTCAATCCTGTGAGTTCTAAGCCCCTCTGGGGTCCACGAATCTTTATTCAGTGGGTACTCTTACTTTGGTAAAAATCCGGCAATCGATTCTGACTAAATCACCTCCTTGCACAACCGCTGGTTATAAAGTACTGCCCCCCCCCCCACCTGACACATCATGGAGTCCACCTCCGAGTAAACTAGGAATCCACATACAAGACTGAAACTACAAGTAACCACTTTGATAATCAGACCAATTTGGACATATGAAATTGAGCTCTGGGGCTCTACAAAACCTTCAAATTCCTCCCGCATCCAATCCTTACAATACAAAATCCTATGTAAAATTCTTGATTCTCATTACGTTACAAATAAACTCATCCACAAAGACCTTAACAATTCATTCGTTGCAAATTTGTCCCAAAACGGATATGCGTCTTTTCATTCCAAACTCCTTACCCATTCTAACCCACTGATTCGATAGACTAGGGCTTTTGATTTCTTTTGAAAAATCAAAAAAATATAATTAACTCCAACATGACTCAACCAATCTACCCCAAACATGGTAGTGGTTAAGGGCTCAATAAAGTGCACCAAAGGGCACAAACCGGATCTAATTAAACAGATTAGAACCGAAGATATAAAATAAAACATTTGAAAAACTTTTCTTTTTTTGAATCCAATATTTTATCTCATAAGGGCATTAAACCTAAACTTAGTTAAGTTAATATAAGTTACAAGTGGTGACATTCAGCTTTCCAACAGTTGTATTAACGTAAGAATTGGATAAAATGCAGAGGTGTTATGAACGATTATATGAACCATTGTCACCGTTGTAAAAATAAAAATCTAAATAAAGCAAGGTGAAAATTTTATTTTTTAATTTTTTTGAAAAATGGTATTTAAAAGTTGTAAATGTAGTTTAAAATGAATGTGATTTGCCTCAACCTTCAAGCCTCATTGTATTGTTTAAATTTTTAGTGATTAAAAAATCATTTAATATGATTAGTAATATTTTTTCATATTATTCAGAAAGCGGCAAACCGATTGTCATATAATAACGGAAAATAGACATGTATATTTTCTAAGCTACGCTCCAAAAATGCTTAATTTTGTCAATATTTTTTTTGTTTTCAACAAAATAATTGTAAAAATAAATCAATAAAAATTATTTGAAAAAAGGTTTTTTAAATCTAGGATATAAATTATAAATAAAAAAAAAAAAGTTATGTGAGTAAGAAATCTATTTAAAAACAAGTTGTTATGATATTATTTTAATGATTAATTTATTTTAAAGATGTGACAAGGGCAATTAGCCTGCAATTTTGAGATTTTAAAAAGCTATGACATCAATATTGAAGGTATGGCCAAAGAAATCAGTGTGTAGTCAAGGAAATAATGTAATTGTTATAAAAACAAAAAACTTTTTATAGGTTGTATTCTTGAGAATGGCCTGGGGGCCGAAACGTTGGAGAATTATTAAAGAATAAAGGTTGAAAATATAAAGGATCAAAATTGTGTAACTTGATAATAAATAAAAATTACTTTATACATAAATAATACATGAAATGTATTATATATACTTTACTGATTCTTCTCCCTTTGATTGCCTTGTGACATTATAAGGTGTTGATATGAGTCCAGCTAAGGTAGTATAGTCTAGCTATAGCCTAAGGTTACGCTATGGAATTAATGTTAATTAATTCTGGGAGGTACGTTGTATACCTGTGTCAAGAACTCATTTCTATATTAAATAAAGTACGAACTAACAAATACTGATTTTTATAAACCAGAATTTTAAAGTGAAATGTTATATATATCAGGAGAAGTGGATCGATCACAAGAGGGGGCCCCGTAGATCGCAGAGCCCTGATCCTCGGCCTTGCGGGAGTAGGGACTGCTCTCAAGCTATGTGCATTCCATTTAAATATTCTCATTTATCAGATCAAAATGATGATAAAGTGTTCTGCGTTATTTGTTTGACCCTCACGTAGACGAGAACGACCCACGTCGACTAAGAGTTAAATGGAATATGTTCAGTTATTTCCAATCAATTGATTGAATCAGTTTAGCGCTGTTACATATCGGGCTACTACCAGGCTCTTTAACCGAGTGGAGGTACCGGCCACTTTAACATATGATTAGATATGGGGCCTCATCAAATTATTTTCTCAACAACTTTGAATTGAAGCTATGGACAGCACCTTAATTAAAGTCACTAATTTATTCAATATTTGAAAAGTAACAAACATTAAAGAAATTCATTTAAGCACATCAGTTTCTATAAATATCACTGACAAATTGCTCAATTTGATTTTTAAGCATCTTGTTTTCTAGAGTAAGGTTTGAGTCGCGGTCATATCTATATTGACTGTTCAGATATGTCTCGGTACTAATGTTTGAAACGAAAAATCGTCCATATAGGTATTAAAGGGTTGTTTGAAACGGAAAAAACAAAAAAAAATCGAGGTTGCAGTCCTACTGACGTATTACCATGCGCCAAACATAACAGTAAACGGGGTCGGGTCGGGGGGGGGGAGAGGGTCAGGAAAAACACTCAAATTAACAAAAAAATCATCAGGGATTTTGCGGAAGAGATTCTGACTAAACTGATTTTAGGTAGAGATCCAGTTTAGCCAAAATCTCTGCCGCAAACTCCCTGTAAAGACCTGAAACTCAGGTTGAAACATCGGCACTATAACTATAAATTAATAATCTTCTACTGGAAGAGTTTATAGATTTATTATGAATTTGGTGAATGACACTAATCTTCCTTGTTTAAGTGTAATAATTAATTAAATTATTACACTTAAACAAGGCAGATTAGTGTCATTCACAAATTCATATTATAATTTTTTGTTTATTTGTGCTTTTTTGTTGACCGCAGCCCCCCCCCCCACTCCCGACCATCTTCTCCACTTAAAAAAATTTATTAAACTTAAGACAGTGCTCATGTAAATAAAGGAATAAACGCAATGAAAAGTGTAGTAGAAAATGTAAATAATGAGAAATCGAAATCAACATAATAAAGTAGTTAAGTAATGATTAGTGAAAAATTTGAAATTATTGTTAAAATTACTTTCGTACTTTTCAATATTTATATATTTTTAATCACTACATAACTTCATTTTGTTATTTTTATTATTTTATTTCGTTAATTTCGATTTCTCATTATTTACATGAGCACTGTCAGATGTTTAATAATTTATTTTATCATTTGTTTGTATAATTCTTATCTCTACAATATTGTATTTCATCTTCTGTTATCATCTAATATCTACTTAATTTATTGTTATGTATATTCACAATTTTGTTTGATATTATATTATTTTTATTTTTTTCTGAATTGAGGTTGTTATATTACTTTTTGTTTTCAGCCGTGATGAAGGCCTGAAATTCAGGCTGGAACGTCGGAAAAAATAAATCAGTTTTACTTATTTGTGCATTATTATTGAACGCAACCACTACCATCTCCTTAAATTGAATCTACGGTTAATTATAAACACCTCATTAACAAAAATAATTCTTCTTTTCCAATTTAAATGCAAATTTGAGATAATAAACTTAAAAAATTGGTTTTATTTTTAATCTAATTACACTAATTAATTTATGATAATTAAAAAAATCAAGATAACAGAGCGGCATTTACTATTGTAGTTTCCGCTTATTTCCATATGACCTGTCGACCGCTAATCGATGACTTTGTAGAAAACTCACTATTAACTCACTTAACGAATCAAAACATTTTTAAGGGAATTACTACTCAGATGTTTAATGTTCTTATATTAGCTCTCAGCTGATAGATAGGAATGCTAAGCCGATCGATACGACCACAGGCTTAACTACCTGTTGGGGAGCAAGGGCCCATGAGGAAAGAGTTGGGTCCCGCTCACCTGCGTCACGTATACCTCAACATAGCCATCAGTGTCCTAGGAAATCCCGACTTAGCTTGTAGGGCAGGGCAGTTTTTTATTATTTTTTAATTCTCGAGTTTCTTCGTGATGTTCTCGGAATATTTCTTTCCTCCCATACTTGTTTTCTTCGGTCCATTTCGAACTTGAGATGAATCAGTTTCGACTTCCCTGTTGCCCAGCTTACACCATGCCTCCAGAGGACTTTTGGTTTAGTAAGTATTGTGCATAATTTACGATGTTATAAACCAAACATTAAATTCGCAATATTGCAATTGAACGTAATTATAAGATATATTTTTTGTTAGTTTATTTCGTCATCTGATCTGCAGTATTTTACAATTTTTTTAAAAATTCTCCTGCCTTCAAGTCAAAAATTAAAACACAATTGTTCTTAATTAATTTATTTGGACGTTTCGGTAATAGCGCGTCCTACTTTTCAGCTTTTATAATTTAATATTTTTAATTTATAAATAGTCATTTCTACAATTGCTTACAATTAATTAATTACATCTAATCATTTAATCATTTTTAATTATTTAATAGAAAGAATCGAATTATGAATAATTTCTTTTAATATTATTTTGTTTACTTTCCTAATCTGCCCCAGAATAGCCTTCAAAAAATTTTTAAATGATTGTTTTTTATTGACATTTATAACTGTTACATAAAAATACATCTAGAAAATTTGATGTAAGATCAAAATGGAGTGATACTGGCGTGTAGAGAAACTACCCATTAGTTGCACTCTAATAACGGTTTTACAATAGAAGGTCTCGTTGCCATTTTCTTTTCAGGTGCTTCGGAGAGTTGTCAGTAATGGAAGAGTAAGCAAAGTTAGAAACTAGAGGGTTTGGGTGGTTAGGGATTTTATAATGGAAGAATTAATATCGGTAACATATAGAACATTAAGGTCTTTATGGATGATTTAAATTGTGAACAAGTAATGAGTATTGAAGATTTTCCGAAGGATTTTGGATTGTAAGGATTGGATACAAGAGGAATTCGATGGTTTAGTGGAGCCCCAAAGCTCCTTATGTCTAGATAGGCCTTATTATTGTCACGTAGATCAATCTTTTGACTAGATTTATAAATGGATCAAAGCTCAAAGTTTAATTAGACACTAAAGGGGGGGGGAGGGTTCAATTAAATTATTTCATATGATTGGATTCCAGTACATCGTCATAAGTGATTTCATGGCTCTGGTTATTGTTTGATTTTTTAGGACTATCTGATTTCATATACGTTTTTGTAGTAATCAATTTAATCATTTTGATTTTTGTTAGATTATTTAAATTTCATTACAAAGGACGTACAAAAGGATATGAAATAGAACGTGACTTTTAATTCTTTGATTGTTACGAATATATATTTTCCAAAAAAAAAAACTTTTATTTTTTTATTTACAATCTTAAAATTTTTCTTGAGACTGGTTAATGTAGTTTAAATAAATAATTCAATTTTTATTCATTTTTGTCTCAACACATTTTATTTTTCTTAGAAGTCCGACGTTTCGGCCAATCTGGCCATCCTCAGGGACATCCCACAAAACAGCTTTTATTACATATATGATCCTTAACAGCTCAAATTAATTAACATTATTTAGAATTTATCTTACCTTAATACACTTTTGGAACTAAAATTATTTAAACACTCAACTTCATCCAGGCTATTCTACCCAGATCACAACAACAATGTCTACGAAACATTAAAACATTAGGTAAACATATTCTTTTGTTGTTGAGACATAAATGGATAAAAATTGAATTATTTATTTAAATTTAATTTTTTTTTTATTGGGGAATGATGAACTTTTGTTAAAACCAGAGAACCCATAGAGAAGCCCATATATGCAGGGAGAGCTATTATTTATTATTATTCTCAAATTTTTTTACAAACGCTAATCGCTTTTAGAAAAAGTGCAAATTTCAGATAATCGGACAGTGTCGCAGTATTTGTTTTTAGTTTATCATTGTACACTTTTTATGTTGGAGAGTAAACGTACCTAGATTTTTTGGAACCCATGACATATTTATTTTGGGGTAACGGGGTAGATTTAATTTCGAGGCCTGTAATGAATATAATTTTGAAGCCTTGTGCGGATTATTTTTGAGGGTCCGAAGATAATATAATTTTAAGTTCATTCCGAATAAGAACAATGTTTTCCCACCCATCTTCATTACATTTGGTAAAATTAATATGTTGCAACAGTTCATTGTCAAGGCGTATACCTATGAAAGTTAAACGTACTAGTTAACGCGACTGTTAGTCTACTGACATTACTTGTACTATCACCTATCGCGCTAGACCCAGTGCGACAGTACTGTCATGACAGTAAATGTTAGGATCACTTCAACTAACAAACTGTTGCATGATCTGCGACTGTTGCTTCAACTGAAACTGTTGAAAAACTATGATAATTCACTAACGAGGTATATATCTGTTTGTTAACGTGACAGTTGCTTCACTGATACTGCTTGTACAATCAACTATCTCGCCAAGGCTAGTGCGACAGTTCAATCATAACTGTAATATCTACAATTGCAGTTATAACGACGTCACTGATTTCCCCAGGAGCGGGTAAAAGTGACGGGTAAAACGGGTATTTTCAAGGCGCTGAGCGGGTATTTTTGATCGGGAGAATCGTCAGCACAGATTTTAAATAAATTTTCACAAATACTTTCATGTTTTTGAACTGGAGTGAAGATGAAAATGTTTGAAAATGGCCTATAAAATTAGACGAAACGTTACAAAAAGGTGTAACATTAGCTGCTTTGCTTGAATAGTGGCACATATAATAAGAAAAAAATTATTTTAATTTGTATTTTGAAAACCCAAAAATATTAGAAATTGTTAATCGCTCTAAACATAGGAAAATAGCAGGTGCTATATACACTGATAAAAATATTGAACATAATAATTTAATAAATAAATAATTTAAGTACACATTATATAGATATGATAAACAATTGGTATAGTTATATTGTAAAATAGTAATTTAGGAATGATGTATCGTAACTACGTTTTAAAAAATATTTTACTTGAACTTTCATCTTTGTAAAGAAAAGAGGTAGGAATTATTTAGCATGGAGGTAATCTATTAGTTATCGAAATTATCAGGATAACCTTAATTTAAGTGGAGTTAACAATAATGTTTTGTATAATTTGTTTCTCCTTATTTTAAAAATGAAATTAGTACTTTTAATAATATTAGACAGCAACTATGATTATTGGAATTAGTATAGAGAGACCAAGTAAATAGACCAGATTAATTTATATAATTTTTAAATGATAAAAAATAATAATGTTTATGTAGTTGTTTTAAACTGAATTCATATTGCTGAATTATTGTAGTGTTGTATGCATAATATGAAATTTATTATTTTGAAATGTGAATTGCCTGATGATGGCGCGGATGACTTAATAAATAAAATATGGAACAATTATTCACTTCAACTCATTTGTATATGACATATTCTATAGACTGGTAATTTGGTTACTTACAATTATACTGATTTTGGGACAGTCTATAGGAATCAGACCAGAGAGAGAAACCCTCCCCTTTCTACGGTAATATATTGGTAACAATTTCATTTCAAAATAAAATCAAAATTTTTTTTTGTCAGATGTGGCACAATTCAAGGAAAGCAGCTATCTATAGATAAACAATAAAACTGTGAATAGTTAATGCGGTTTGTGATTGATGTTTAATAATAAAAGTAAAGTGTTTACAAAAGGAAAAAAAAAACGTGATAAGCAAAATTTTAAACAATTTATTGTTGTCAAAATGTAGTAATAGCTGGTACACTGAAGGCGCCAGCTTAGAAAAACTTGGGTTAGAAAAAAAAACCCAAAAAACTAACGGAACATTGCCATTGAGTCACCAAATAAATAAACAGACAGTAGCCACAGAACCTAGCCTGGTGTAAACCAAACGCTAAGTACAGATACAAAATAAATAACCGATGATGTATGTGTCTAGACGGAGGGGTGTTCGTGTATGTATTTGTTTATGTATATACATATATTTTTTTTTGAAGGGGAAGAATACCATTACGACAGAAAGGTAACATGACAGGATATCCTCAATTGCATCTGAGGACGTTACTAAATGATTACATCTCCATCCCTACCCTGCATTGCTAGTTAACTGATCAACCGGAATAATTGTGGTTGATAGTGTTCCACCAATTCCTCTCCCACAATCAACTGACGTAACCCATTTCCATTAAGAGAATGAACACTCCAAGGAGTTCTGTTAGAAAAAAAATCCTTCAACTTGATAGAATGTTGCTCTTTGGATGTAGAGTTTTCTCATGTACATCTCCTGTTTTGAATTATTCTATGCTGATCTTATCTTCTTCGATTGGTTGCTTGTTTTATTTCGCTCAATATAAAACGATCCAATCTTACCGTACACCCTGCATCAAAACGTGGTACATATTTTTTTCGTATAATATTTCATTATTAAGCGATTACCATACATGCCGCGTAGTAAGCAAGGTGGGAGCGTCATAATTCATTTCCCGGGACCGCCGAGAAATAAATATTAAGAAATTTCTAATTTTATTGTTTTTTTATGGTTGTTATGACAATAGTCAGATTTTACTTTTAGTCTCAACAATAATTCGTTTATCGTCGCATTCTTTGAGGATGGACCTCAATTGAAACCAGGGATGGCCAACCCAAATGATCTCGCGGGTCACTTTAGAAATGGACATAACTCAGGGACCGCATATAAAGTTATATATTCCTATATAATTTAGGATAAGAATAATATACCTTTATACTCATTATAGACATTTTTTTTTAGTGAAAAATTGAAACATATTCATATTAATCTTTCATGTAATTAAATTAAATCTGAACCGCTACAACTCATGAAGTGCATTACTTTGTAAGGAAGTACTCAACATGGCTTGACCGCCAGGTTTTTATCCGATTGAGGGTACCCACTTTATGAGGCTGGGTTGGCACCGAGGACTCCCGAACCCACAGGGCTGACTCAACGCCTACAGGTAACAGATAGTGATTATCTGCCACAGCCGGAATAGAACCCGGGACCTTGAAGTTAGTAGTCCATTGCCTTACCAACGAGCTACCCACTCCCTATTCTTACATGTAACCATATGTAATATAATAATAATGATACTAAATACAAATTGTAAAGAAATATATAACACTACAAATATATGGATGGACAAATATTGAATTTTTTTTAATACATTGCTTTTCATTACTTTGGTCATCATAAAATAAATATATTTTGTATAAGCGTGATAAATATCGCGGGCCAAGAGTTTAGACAGTTAGACAGTTACAATTAGAGTTAATGACCAAACCTATTTGTCTTCTGTACAAATATTCATGAACGCTTATTTCAATATCTGAACAAAGAACAAAGATTGAGTTTATTAACGTAATTCAAATGCAATATGCATTTGAATTACGTAAATCTATTCACATCTCTTTTTCAATCTACTCACATCTGTTTTTTTTTCAAGTATAAAATCCAACAAATTAATCTTGGAAAACCTTGGATTATGCAAATTCTTGTCCTGAGAAATACTAGAAGTATGTTCAATTATATCTGATTGAAATTAAAAACTTTTCCTATCTAGTGGGAACAAAAATCAACCAAAATAATTCTTTTCTTCTAGTGTCTTTTTGGCTTCAAATGTGTCCCTACGCGTTTGTCAATATATGGCAAATTCGCCCAAGCGCAAGCATGTGGATGAGTTATTTGGATTTTTGGACGTTATTTGGACTGCGACAAGTTGGTCTGACTTTCGTGTCGGTTTTTGGGCACAAGTGAGCTTGTATATTATTCACAACGTTTATATTCAATTAGCATTGCTTAGGAACTGCCTACAGACAAATATTTGGGATTTTGATTAAATTTGAATTTTAATGAATTGGATTTAATAATTAACACTAGTTTAAGATTGTATATTTTAAAATGGTATCGATTTGGTATAAATTTATTGTTTGAAATTTTGTTTATTAACTTTTGCTGTTTTTTTAATTTAACATTGCACTAATGTAAATTTACAAAGTCATTATGTGTCCAGGTAATTAAATTAGCAAGTTTCTGTAAAAATTCCTAAACAAATGTTGGGTTTATATGTTATGTAGTACCATTGTTATGAATTTTTATCATATACCTCCTAATTTATCATATACCTCCTACTCTATCATATACCTCCTACTTTATCATATACCTCCTAATTTATAATATACTGATATTTAAGTTTTCTTACTTAAATAGTCTATCTTTATTTTTATAATATACTAATAATAAAAGACCCATTTATATGACTAAAATAAAGCATATATGAGGCCTGTTTCATAATAAAAGCTAATAGTATTAGTCCATAAATACAAATACACAAACTATAAAGTGTGAGCTCTAATACATTATGTTTCTTGATGGGGATGGCTATTGGTGATGACTATTTGTTACATGAGTTTGAAAGTAAACAATTATCTAGCAGAATTGTGTAAGTAAGTGAAATTGTACCAAATACAAACCACAAGATTAATAGTATTAGTTTGTACTTTATTATGAAACAGGGCCCAGGACTTACGGAGTTGAACTTTAGGGCTCCACTAAACCATCGAATTCCTCTCGTATCCAATCTTTACAGTTCAAAATACTTCGTAAAATCCTTAATGCTCCTTTGTCACAAATAAAATAATACATCAGGACCTCAATGTTCCATATGTTGCCGATTTGACCAGAACCAGATATTAATCCTTCCATGATAAACTTCTTAACCACCCAAACCCACTTGTTTATAATCTGGCTTCTCCTTCATTGCTTGATTATCCTTGGCGTCTGAAAATATAAAGGCCTCGAGATCTTCTCCTCTGGAAATGTTATTTGAGTTCTATCAATGGATAGATCCATAACATGTATGTATCATATCATTGTATAACTAACATTTACTGGTTGCATATATTGTAATACAGTTATAAATAATTTTTTTTTAATGTATTTTTTATAAATTAAATCGAATGCAATAACCTACAAAAGGCAAAAGAACACACAAGTATGTCAATACTCACGTTCGTTGCTTTCTTTGTTTACCCAGCATTTCTACTAGTCTTGGATTTGCGGCAAGTGACCAACGTGTGAATCCGACATAAAAGCAAAAGATGCCTTATATAAAAAAAGGCCTTTGTGGTAATAAAATTGTTTACTTTATGGTGTGTCTATTTTTTTTTTTAATTTTGAAGTCTATTTTTATCTTTGTTTAGTTCCGAAATAAATGAAGATACAAATTAAATATGGATATAGGCTTGAGATGGAGCATCTGCAATATTGGTCAGTATTAATTGTTATGAGTTTTTTTATCTTTCCTGTACTCTACCATTTTTATAAGATATTGAGTCGTGTAAAATTTGAAAAGTCCATAAATTTATAAAGCTAATTTTAAAACATGTGCGGTGCTTTATGAATGAGAATTTAAATTCTTCTTGATTCATATCACGTCTTCTTTAATCATTAAAATTTAAAAAAATTCTATTTGTTATGAATTTATAGTACTTCAACTTTGCGATACTAAATATATTTTTAAAATCACTACGTTGTAAAGATTAGTGATTGAAAATTCACCGTTATTCAGCCTTGAAATTCTTTGGCATAATTTACAAGTTTTTACAGAATGCCATGGCTCTTCCTGGTAATTGCATTGCTAATTTAGCAAAGCTTTAAAAAATAATGTTAAAGCCAACTAATATATTGTTTTTGATTAGTGTTTTATTTTATTATTGATTTTTTAAATTTCAATTTATTTTCAACTATTGCGTTTTGGTATATAAATCGTATACAGGATGTTTCCTGGATTAAGTATCCTAACCATATATTTGAAGTTATGCCCGTTAACTCTTTATTTATGAAATATTCACATCTAATGATTTCCAGTATTATGAATTATTAAGGTAATAATTAATAAATTAATAAGTGTTCTTACTACTTTAAAATTGAAATATAAACATTAAAAGTCATATTGAATATTGTTCAAAGTGATTTACCTTCCCGGGGTTCCGTGAAATAATTTAGGAATGGTTCATTCCACGTCAACTCAACACTTTTGAACCTTACCATCTCTGATTTTCTTCAATTTTGTACATATGTTGTGTAAGCCTTTCTTAGCTTTTGCTGGAAATACACCATTTGAGACTCTATTTATATCAAATGATAATGTAGGGGTTCAACATTTTACCAACTTCTACCAAAAGTTTTTACAATGTATATAGTTAAAATGGTGGTGGATAAAAATAGATAAAGAAAAGGAATATTTTGCTTGGCCGAAAATACAAAAAAACGGTTCTATATTTGTGAAAAATGGGTCCAAAAATTCCTATTTGGGGAATAGGCCATGCGTAGATGGTAAACAGTGGATATATCCAAATTAATGAATTCTCAACAGTTTAAAATTAAATATTAATGGTAATAAGTTTTTGATAAATCGGCCATTTAAAACCCAAAACTTTTTTTTGTTTTATAAACCATCAACTTTTAAATTTTGTTTTTCTCGTATTTAATACCATACTTTTAGTCAAAACCTGTTTTTTCTCCTGATGATCTTCAAGTTGTTCCTTTTATTTTATTTTTGTCCTGGATTTTCCTTTATAGGAAGTTGATTATATTATTTTTTTTAAATGCTGAGGTGAAGAAAATTTCCAATTAGAATATATTATTTTTCTATATTTTGTTGTTGTACAACGTTTGAGGATTTACCCCATACTCATGTACTAGAATAGTAACAAATAATTTAATCTTATCAACAATTTTTATCAATATGTTGTATCTATACAATTAAAAATATTGTATTGGAAGAAGCTGATAGCTGACCAATATAGTAGAAAAAACTGTTTATAAGTCACACAGGTTTAGATTCATATTAGTTATGATTGAAGCTACTCCTGACGAAGCCATGCCAAGTGGGGCAAAACCTTGGTTAACAATAAATAGTTTTCTTTTACTATTTTGATGCCTTTATTGATCGCCTCGCTATCTTACTACAATAAAAATATTGTACTTTATATTTACCTTATATTTATTAATTTTACCAATTTCTATTGTGAAATTTTGTCATTTATACACATATAGTTTAAATTTTTTTTTTACAACATTATTTAAAATAATATCCTCCACTAGTGGTGCATTCATTTATCCCCGTAGCACAAACCGATGTGGTATATTAGGCATTACTTCATTGGATATATCAATATGCCCAATGCGCTTGTTTTTTTTTCATCCTTAATTGACAAATTTTAATTTAAAATTATGTTTTTTTACTATTGGACTATTTTATTTCTAAATATTTTCACCGATTTTTTATTTTTATATTGCCAGCCTATTTTATTTTAAACTACTGATTAGTAAGCATCGCTTGAATCAGCTTCAAGGTTCTGTGATTTTTAAAAAAAATTTATTGTTTTCTTTGCTAAATGTGTCATCAGTTGTTATATAACTCCGAACTTCCCTGAATCATTTATTTATTTTTATTATAAATGATTAGAAACTTTTTATCATTAAAGTTTAAATGAGCCTTTTGTTTAACTGGATGACTAATTCTATAAAATCAGTCTTTGAATTTTTAATATTGACTCAATAACAATTTATCATTAAATAAATGGTAAAGGGAACAATGTAAATTCCAGTAATTTTTATGTTTCCCATACTTTCTGATTTTTTTTTGGAATTGGAGTTATTAACTGAAGACTTTTATTTCACTAATCAGTGTATCTACTTTTTTGCAGTTATTTAGAAAAAAAATCAATTATACGAGCACATCGTGTAGATAAATTAATTTTTTATTTAAAATGTTAATTTTTGACATCTATATGGCTGTGGAAATTTAAATTTCGAAATAAACTGAATAAGTTTTGTTCTAGAATTTAAATTTGTCATTAAAAAGATAAATATTTACTTCTTCATATTGACTTTATTATTAATATGTATTAATTCAATAATAATATATATAAATTCATTTATATTTGAAGGTTATGCCACCTCTTTTTTTTCTCTTTTCGTATCCTTCATAAAAATAAAATTAATACTTCATACATATATAATACATGAAATGTTTCCTTTTTTACCCTTTGAAAAACAATAATCTTCTATAAACTAAATACAATATATTATAACTATTTTCCCCCTATTTAACATTTTATTTCATTTTGACAATCCTATTTCATCTACTTGACAATTTTATTCTCCCTATTTCTCCCCCTTTCATAGTTCCCTCATAGCTCCCATCTCCAGTGATCTGTAACCCACGTTTGATCCGTTTAACGAATTAAAAGTATTTATTATTAGGTAGCAATATACAATCAAATCAAAGACATGAAAGTCACAGAAGTAGATCAATTTTTTTTTTATTTTTAAGTAATTTATTTATTGTTATTTACAACAGTATATAAGTAAATTTTCTATTATATATAAATTAGCATGATTCAAACATGTGTAGAATCTACCCAGTGGTATAACTCCAATTACGTTACTAGAGAAGAAGACCTCTGGGCCATCTTCTTTTCAGACACCTAGGGTGATTATCAGGTATTGAAGGAGAAGTCAGGTTAGAAACAAATGGGTTTGGGTGGTTGAGAGGTTTATCATGGAAGGATTGGTATCTGGCACTGGCCAAATCGGCAACATATAGAACATAGAGGTCCTGATGGATGACTTGATTTGAGACAAAGTAAGGAGCATTGAGGATTTTACGAAGGATTTTCGACTGTTAGGATAGGATACGAGAGGAATTCGATGGTTTTGTGGAACCCCATAGCTCAACTCTGTATGTCCAGATTAGGCCTTATTACAGTCAAGTGGATCAGTCTTTTGTAATGGATTGGAAGTTATAATGGATTGAATTGTAATTATATATATAAATCTAAGAGCTAATTCCCATGCAGATGATGATGTATGAAAAATATTTTTTCCGCCAAGATGGCTGTATCCCTATACTAACACCTAGGTCTTCTAAGAAGTTCCTTGTTTTATCTGGTATTGTTCCGCGAGATCCAAATCAGAGTCCTCTCACGGTGAATAAAATTATACTTTACAGATATAATAGCAATTATGGCAAAATTAAAAGATGGAAAGATAGAGGTCTCGGTAGGGACGTGACGGCCGTGCGGGTTAGGGCGCAGGTCCTAGTGCGCTCAGTTCGGTTCGATTCCCACCTTAAGCAGTTAAACATTCATTTTTCGGCGGTCCTGAAGAATGAATCTTGACACTCTCACCTTGGTTAGTACGTGGCGGCAACTTAGGTTGGCAAAAAGGACCACTAGGCCCACTTGCTGGACTTGTTCCCCCCACCAAATACCAGCACCAGTACCAGTAGAGGTCTAGGTATGGTAAAATATACGTTGGCAAACCTACGTGTTAATTTGTCTTCAATATTTTCGAGTATACAAAAACACATTTGTTGATAACCCATAAACCTTGCGTCTTGTTTGTTTGACTGTTTGGCAGTTTCCTTTTATGGAGGATTATTCCGTCCCATGTTGAGTCGTGTTTACCACGACTTGGTAAAAATATTTTGCTGACCCATTCTGCAGATTTCCCTGACGCTTATGAACAAAATAGTTTTGTTGACTAGTAGATGAGATAGTCTGTGTTCCGGAGCCACAGCGGCTAGCTACCTACCAGGCCTCAGCGACGATGGTAGCATCCAACTTCTGGACATGGCCATTGCCAGTTGATTTTAGAATCATCATGGATGAAGGTATTATTTTTTATTTTTGTAAATAAAATCATCTAGAAAGAATCGTCCGACAATGAGTTAGACTTTAACTTGCTTTGGAAACATTGTTTTTAATAGTTATTTTTAACTATGAATGTTTGTTAATGCCCACGAAAAAAAATTATTAACCTCTCTAGATTTGAGGTTTTACCTATCAAGATATTTAAATACAAACATCATTGTATTTAATTGTGGCAATTAAATCGATTGACTTTGGTCAATATGAATCGATTAAATGGGCACTACTTATAGCATATTTGAATAAAATATATTATCTGAATATTATATGTATTAATAATTGACCGCATTAATTTAAATTATGTAGATGATGTGGTCAGGGATGCGGTCACAAGAAAACAAAAATAGTTAACAACTGTTAATTTGCCGACGTTTAGCCCCACTTTGAAAAGCTTCAACAGGGCTGTTCTTTCTACTACTTGAGTTCTCGTCTTGACCTGAGCAAAGGTGGTCTCTGGAACAGCCCTGATGAAGTTCTACAAAGTGGGGCGGAACGTCAGCAAATTAATAGTTATTAATATATATGTATAATATATATATAGTTGACCGTAAAAATTGATATATAGGAAGATTGTCAGGGTTGCGGTCAATAGTGAAACAAAAATAGTTTACAACTATTTATTTTCCAACGTTTCGCCCCACTTTGCAGGGCTTCATCAGGGCTAAAAAGATACAAAATGAAACTATGATAAGATAAAATGATAGAAATAAAAATACAATGAAAAGAATAAAAAACAAGTAACAAAGGCAAGAGTAAAAGTTTCATATAAAAATACGTAAAATATAAAGTTAAAAAAGTACAGGAGATGTATATAAAACAAAATTTTCATTTTGTATCTTTTTAGCCCTGCAAAGTGGGGCGAAACGTTGGAAAATAAATAGTTGTAAACTATTTTTGTTTCACTATTGACCGCAACCCTGACCATCTTCTTATATATAATAGTTATTAACTATTTTTGTTTTCTCGTGACCGCAGCCCTGAACATATTCATAACTTATATTTCAATATATTTTTATTATTTTAATATAACATAAAATAAATAATTCGATCATAGAAAACTATTCAAATCATAAGACTAATTAAATTAATTCTAAATAACAATCGTATTATTTTATTTACTTTTTAAAAAATTTTACATTTTTTATTTATATAGATTCGAGGATTAATTCTATAACAAAAAAATAACATACAATATAAATCAAAAAGAGTCATAATACTTGATTACTTGTTATATTCATAACATATTCCTACTGCCGCTTCTAAATTGAATCATTTATTGATTTATTTCTTCCATCATCTGAAAAATCACTTTCACTTCAAATGTAAACTTATTTTATGTAATATCACTTTTATCACTTTTACTGTTTATCATAATCATATATTGAAACCAATGCCTCTCTCATTTGGTAAATAAAAGTGGACCTGGGCATGTATGTAATTGAACTACTTCTGTTTACATATATTTTTTTATTTATAAAAGAAAAGAAAGAGCATAAAACAAAACAATGAAATGTAAGAGAAAGAAAGAAAAATGGTTATAATAAATAAAATATAACTTAATAAATAAGCTTTAACTATAATTCTTGTGAGTACAAAGAATAAGATAAAGAAAAAATAAAATAACAGATGTTTTTTTAATACCTAAAATGAAAATATCACCTTAAATAGTGTTAAGCCTGTTAACGAGCTTAGTAATAGATATTATTGAATCCTTATTTTTATGTATCATCTTTTATTCTCATTATTATATTAATTCACTAATTGTAAATTTCCAGCGTTATTTTTCACTTCAAAATCCTTTCTGTTATTTTTTTTATTATTATATTTTTTATTTTTTGGTAATATTTATTTTGTTTTCGTTTTAGTAGTTGTTAATTAAACTAATAATTGTATCACTTGAGATCAATTCATATTGTACTTATCTAGCTTAAAAATTGTATAGCCTCCACAACGCCCTAAACAGTCTAAACTGTAATATTTACATTTCACTTATGTCGTATCATTTTTATGTGTTATTTTGGCACCGACTGATAGATGTTGACTTCTGGGCCCTGTTTCATAATGAAAGGTAATAGTATTAGTGCAAAATACAAGTACAGAAACAACGCGATAATAACACTAATGCTTATTTTTTTCATAATAGAGATGACTATTAGTGATATTACAGGAATTAAAAAGTACTAAAGTACAAGTTACTATTGTACAAGTCTGTGTGATTGTATTAAGTTAATAGTATTAGTTTGTACTTTATTATGAAACAGGGCCCAGGTCGGACCATATTGGATGTAATTTTTAAATGAATAAAATAAAAAAATAAAATCAAATCTGAGGATTGAAAAAAGAAATTGTGCACAATACTAATAGATTATCTATTAGAACAAGTTGGAATAATAACTTATTTGAAAAATTGGATGACTGGGATAAATGAATCCTGGATAAGAAACGTATTGCGTTAGAGGTTTTTCTTCTCCTTTTCTTTAAATACTTGATAAATGGTTCTAATATCATCTTACTAATTTTGGCCTAGACTTGCCTGAACTTTTTTTCTTACAAAGGCTGTTGAAAGTAAATACGAAAAAAATTGTCAAAGGAATTTACCTCTTCATAACGGAAAAAAATGACGTTCAAGGATTTCGAGATTTAAAAATTAATAAAGTTATTATAAAATTGATGAGGTGGAAAACATTGATATGAGCTATTCCAGAAACGTTGTAGAGACAAAATGCTATTTTCGTGAGAATTACCCGTTCATAAGTTTTTATAAAATGAAGAATATTTTGTGGTAGGTGAAAATACAGTTAACTACTTCAAGCATTTTTCCTGAATTCTCTGATCGTTGGATCTAATTTTTTTATTAAATTTGTAACGCAAACCTAGATCTTATAAAGAGAAAAAATTGAAGATTTACTTCAACCACTAAAAATTGTTCCGATCGTTGGCTTCTTCATTCCGTCTACAGCTGTTGTGTAAATTCTTATCTGTTCCACATTCCAGCTCATTTGCCATCACTGACAGGGTTAATTATGAAAAAGTCTATTTTGTCATACTTCCTTCGTGGTAAACAAGTTGCAACTGTTGTGAAACTTCTTATCATAAACGGATTAGTACCCAAGGACTATTCTCTGGTTTCCTGCATGAAAGTGAGTAATTCCTTCAAGTTCGATGGGGTAGTTGCTGAATTTTTCCATTTTCTAATTAGGGTGTATAAAAAAATGGCCGTTTTGTCAAATTCAAGATTTCAAAGGACTGTAAATATTTTAATCCTATTTAATACTTAATAATCCCTTTAGAACATTCTCTAAGCTTGTTTAATCCTATTCGGCTTCTTTAAAAAAATCCTCAGTTTAGTTTTAGTTCTAACATGACAGTGCCGAAATTATCGTAATTTTAAGGCATTACTGGAAAAAAAATTCACAGCCGCTGAAGCAACTCGTGAAATTATTAAATATGGAGGGGAAGGTGTCCTTGACACACGACAGCGACAGGGAGATACGACGTTAGAAAGGCCCTTCTCCGGGCGATCATTAATAGATATTGATGAGATTCTGCTAGAAGCTGTTGGATCGAAACCGTCCACAAATACTCGCGAACTTTCCAGGGAGTGTGGTGTGTCTAAGGATACTGTTAGTCGCCATCTACTCTCCATGAAGAAGGTGAAAAAGAGCAGTAGACTGGTCCCTCACGAACTTACTCCTCAGCAATTGCTTCCCGTCGAATTAACGAAAAGTTGAAAGAACTTCATGAGTTCGAACTCCTCCCTCATCCACCATATAGTCCAGACCTCGCACCATCGGATTACTACTTGTTTCGGTCCATGGCCCATTTCCTTCAAGGGAAAAAATTTGATAATTTTGCTGAAGTTGAAATTGCGGTCCAAGAGTTCTTTGACAGCCATCTCAAAGAATGGAATCGACGTGGGATCGAGCAATTGGGTAATGACGGCGAATAAAAATGGACTATACTTTGAGTATTAATTGTCTTTTATATCAAAGAAATAATAATAAAGTTGAAAAACGACCATTTTTTTCATAGGCCCCATTAATAACCAATTAATGCTAGAACTATAGACAGAAGTAGGTAAAGTAATTATTATATGATTGCCTCGAAACTTCAAATGATGAGAAGGCTAAAAGAACCTCTAGATGGTCAGTTTGTTTGACAGTCGCCATTCTAAAACCAGAATGAGGAGATCACACTATCAGTCCGATTGACACTTGTTGTAAAAGCTATTTGGAACAGTAAGGATCTTGTACAATGTCTTTTTCGATTCTTAATAAACAGATACCCTTTATTAAGGGACTCATACACGGCCAGTCGGAAAGATCGTAAAAGAGTGGACATTCAGATTCATCGTGCTGGGGGTAACTAATGGATTACCGAAAACATTTTGAAATCTCGTCATTCGCTCATGTCGTTTCACTTTATTCTTGGAGGCCAATGTCAAAATAATAGCTCAACATGCTTTCTGTTTACTACGAATCGAAATAGACATTTTACAAGATTTTCACTGTTCGATATCTTATGAGTAAGCCTCAGTCGGGTATTAGTAATTCTAGTCAGTCAGGTTTTCGAATGATTACTGTCACCCCAACTGACCATGCGGGGGTCTCTTTACAGACGAAATAAAACCAACAATTAGGTCACTAGCTGTAGATTTTTTTTTTGTTCATTCAGAAAATTACATCAATATGATCCGATCAGACATAAATGAAATTTATTAGTCACAATTTTGACTATTAGGGCGTTGTGGAGGCTGCTACGATTTATAAGCTAGAACAGTACAATATGAATTAATCTCTAGCGATAAAACTAATAACTCAACTAACAAATATTAAAATCAAAATAATAATAATAAAAATATATACTTCAATAATAATAAAAATATTTTATAGAACTTATGAAGTGAATAATTAGTGAATTAATGGGGTGTATACAAAAAAAATGACTGTTTTTCAACCAAATATTTGTATTATTATTTCTTCGACATAAAAAACAGTTAATACTCAAAGTATAGTCGATTATTATATACCGTCGTTAGCCATCTGCTAGCCAGTTGCTCGATTCTAGGCTGATACCATTGTTTGGAATGACTGTAAAAGAACTCGGACCGTAATTTCAACTTCCGCAAAATTATCAAATATTTTCCCTTGGAATGATCAAAGATTTTTCCAATAAAATGGGCCATGGATTGAAACAAATAATAATCCCATGGTGAAAGGTCTGAACTGTAAGGTGGATCAGGCAGGAGATCGAATCAACCAAGTTCTTTAAACAATTTTTCTTTGGTTCGACGGGAAGTGATTGTTGAGGAGTAAGTTCGTAAGGGACCAGTTTACTGCTTTTTTTTCCAGTAATGCCTCCAGTAAAATTACGATAATTTCGTAGGTCACTGTCATGTTTCTTCTTTGAAACAAATAACTGAACCGAGGCTTTTTTCGAAGAAGTGAATGGGATTAAACAAGCTTAGAGAATATTCCAAAGTGATTATTAAGTATTGGTAAGTATTAAATAGGATTAAAATATTTATAGTTCTTTGAAATCATGAATTTGACAAAACGTTATTTTTTTTATTCACCCAATTAATAATAATGAGATAATGAATTCATAATAAGTATAAAATGAACTTTAAAATAAAAATATAAAATATGTAATAAATATAATATACTACATACAATACTAAATACAATATAAGTCAGAAAGTAACCAGTTAATTTTTTTTTTTAGTTTTATTTATGATTGATATATTTATCAGTTCTTCTGGTAAACGATTGGTACCATATAGTTAGAAGTACGTTTACCAAATCTGTTGTTATCGAGTGGATCAATAAATTTAGTTTTTTTTTTAACATTTTTTTAAAAATATTTTTTCTATTCTGAAAACATTACTTTTCATAAATTTTAGGATAGTTTTGTAATAGTAAAGTAATTAAGGTGGTAAAGTGGCAATAATTTTCAAATTTATTACTGCGCTGCGTTCTCAATGTTCAAGATATGTTGTACAATTATTTTTTTTTTTTAATATTTATTTATTGCTGTTTACAACTGTACATTATAATACATTTAGTAAATTTGATCTCGGTAAAATTGGAGTGTTACAGGCGTGTAGAGAAACTACCCATTGGCAGAACTCCAATGACGTTTTGGTACAATTAAGAAATTTCTTTTACACCGTTCTTTTTTATTTTATTTTTTATTTATAGTAGATAGCGTTACTTACCAAACCAAAAATTTAGCTCTTATAATTCATTTTGTGCATTCATTAGAATCCAAATTGATTTAATATTTCAAACTGCTACTCGTCGTTTGGTGGTAAGATTTCAAACTGCTGCTTTTCGAGTAGTGGCAAATATAATAATTTGATAAACGTTATTATTTCTATTTTCATTTTGTATTATTTTATTTTGGCCGTTCTTTCTATAAAGGTTATACATGCTACAGCTGTACATTCAGTCAACATTTTTATATGATGTTTAATAACATAAATAAATAACATTACTCAAATCCGAATACCAAATTCATTTTCCATTACTGATATGTCGTCAAAGGTCATATTGTTTAACATGATAAAAGCTATACATACGAGCCGTGCGTAGGACTTCATCGTGAGACCATTCTTCGTGAATAGAAATGATACACTTGCTACCTTGGGGATAATTCACTCTACTAATGGCAGTCTAAATTTTGAAGGTAAAAAATTTATATTAGTATGCAAAAATGCAAAACGTAACATTTGTATGTATTATTGTTATATAGTTCGAAGTCGTAAGGCAATGACTGGAAAAACTCCGAAAATTTTGCACATCTTTCAGCTTGTTCTAATTGTGGAGTTAGCAACAAAACTACTTCATTTATTGCATTAATGAACTGGATTAAATTTAATATTAATTTTTTCTCCTAACTGGTCTCTATAGACTAAATGTTTTTTAGACACAGTTTCTCGTAATGTACAAAACGGCCTAAAATGGGGCCTCCAGATTATAGATAGGACCCTTCAACTTCAGGGTATCAACAGAATTAAATAACACATTGTTTAATGTCATTAATTATTTAAAATTTGAAAAGTGAAAAAACATTTTCTTTATTTATAAAAGATTTTATTGCATAAATATAAAATAAACAATAATTAATATTAAATTACCGATTCAATATATTGATTGTTTGAGAGTGGTTTATTTTATTACTAACAAACTAATTTTATTAACTTCCAACGTTTCGGACCTTAGGCCATTTTTAAGGAGGCAACCTTAATCATTGATGTCATAATTCATTAAGTCATAATGTCATAATTGTCTTTTTTTTGCAGGCTAATTGCCCATGTCTTATATAAACCACAAAATTTCAATACAAAAACAATTTTTGTGGTATAGTTTGTGTTTTGAAATTATAAAGTTTATATAAGACGAGGGAAATTAGCCTACAAAAAAGACAATTTAATAAATTATGACATCAGGGGTTAAGATTGCCTCCTTGAAAATGGCCCAAGGGCTGAAACGTTGGAGGTTTTTAAAATAAAAAGTTGAGATAAGTGGATTATTGAAGTTTGTGTGTAATTACTATATTACTTTGGGATACCCTCTTATACAATACATTTTTCTTGCTACTAATTACATTTCAACTGTGAACTAATTACAAAAAAGTACTGAAATAAAATAAAATACCATCATTGAATAAAATAAAATTTACATCATAGATCAATTTTTACAGTGAAACATACTTGATTCTCTCATGTATATATCGAAGAGTTGTTGCTTTTGTAAAATTCCATATTTCTGCGTTTAATGAGTGTGGCCAATATTTGGAGATATTATGGATCAATGTATTCCATATTGTACGTTGTCTATTCTTAGTTCTGAGTGCATTTTAGTTATTCTATTACAAGAAGGGGGCGACGGTAGCAGCGTGGCAACGCCCCTTCTACCAACTCAAAGGTTGTAAGTTTGAGCCCGGCCCTACCCGGGATTTTTTCTCAACCTTAAAATTATACAAAACTCACTCACAGCCTCCCCCGGGCATTTGTGAGGCCCGTTAGTCAATACACTCACAAAAATAGGCGTGGGAGTGACGAACCCACCCTAAGAAAAAACCACGTCAAAAAACTTTCGATGCATTTCATTAATGCATTTAAGCTTCGTTACCAATCTTCCCTCTACGCCACAACCCCTGATGAAGACCTGAAACTCAGGTCGAAACGTCGGCATAAAATAAATAAATATGGTTTTGTTTATTTATGTTGTTCTTTGCTGACCGCACCCCCCGACAAACTTCTTCAAGCATTTCATTAATATATCGCGCGAGGCCTTGGACCTTCACGGTCTGTCGCGTCAATAATAATAAATCCAATATGTATTATTAACAATCTCAGGTATTTGTTTTGGAATAGTTGTAGTTTTTCAAAATTTATTTTTTTGGAATTTTGATGATTAATTTCATCTGCTGTTGTTCGATTCCATTTTATATCAAGAAGCATCCGATTCTGCTGAGTGCAGCGTGATAAAAATTTGGGTCGCCATGTTTTCTTATCTCTCTCTTACAACTTGTTTATTAATATCAACTTTTCCTATCCTGTGAGATAGCTCTTGTTCTAGTTTTCCATTTCTGTTGGAATCGCTTCTAGATAAAGGCATCTTCATAAAAGGCTCCATCTATACTTATATAACTCTATCTCTATAGGTCACCTGGATTAGTTCTCGTTTTCTTTCTTGTTACAGGACCTTACTTTTCTTAGTGTCAGTGTCCATGTTTTCTTTAATTTTTTTTTTTTAATATTACTTAATAATGATATTATGATTATAATCATGGGCGTTGGTGGGATTTCATCAAGGTGGGAGTATACCTCACTCCATTACACACAAATATATATTCCATTCAGTAAAAGAAAGATATATAATTCCACATTCCAAGAAATACCCCCACCATTTTATTGCTACTTCATAAAATTCGTTCATTACTTTTGGAACTTTTATTAGCTATAATCACAATAAATCATTGAAAATCGAGCATAAACTTAATTATTGTACATAAATACATACAATACACACAATAAATACAAAAATATAGGAGGTAATGAAGAGGTTTGCTATGACAGCATCAGCCAGGGCTGGTAAAAATACTAACCATCTCTTTTACGATGGTTGCCTTCTTTAATATATTTTCAACAAACACTCTGAGATTATTAAAATGGCAAACTAGAAGTTGTAATACGAAGAATGGAATCTAAAAAAGATTCTTTTTTATTCGTTTCCTCGATTATTTTTAGAGATAAGTATTAGACGAATAATAGCGCTCATTGAATCTTACCTTTTTTTACCGAAGAATCGGCGTATATTCATCTTGTCCCTTCAAAGGTGTGTGTTTGTGATCTTGTGATCCGTGAAGATGCCAACTAAACAATGTTACCTTCTTAATTACAGCATGTTTCCTGAAAAAAATTATTTATCAAATAAGTTCACTATTTTCTTTCCTTGGTTCACAAAAATCTAGCCGTGGGACCCCCCCCCCCTTTCTGCTCCCCTCTACCTACGCCCATGATATTAATTTAATAAATAATAAATAATTGTTGAAGTAAAGTGTTAATAACAGCACTAGTAAAATTTGTAGCTATTTTATTTACAATTGTTCACAACACTATTTGTTGTCTTTCCTAGGAAACTTCGAATAATGTAGTCAAAATTCAATGCGCTAGCTAACCTATTTTCAATTGATAGCACTTCATTTTTCTCTTTAAATATCGTACCTCCCTGGAAGAAGTTGATAAATGTAGTTAATTAGGTAACGAGTTTTTAAGTTCTTTACGGTTGGTACGAAGCTATAAATAACATGCATATTTATAAATTTGATTACACTGTCAGAGTATGATTGATAAACAGCGGAGTAATAGTGAAAGCTTTCGCAGCCACTATGATCGAGTAGACTACCTTTTGTTGTCGTACTATCAGCATTTCTTTAAACTTCGCTCTGTCAAACTCCCGCTTAAGCACATGATATTATTTATTATAGATTACATATTATACATTTCTAATTTACATAATTGATCACTTTTCTACTGTCTACTTGCTAAATCACTGTTTTAAAACGAACAATGCTTTATATTTAATACAATGTTAATATACCTACAATAACCAGAGATAATAATAATAATAGTAATAATTGGGGAGTGGGTAGCTCAGTAGTAAGGGACTGTGCTATTAACTCCAAGGACCCGGGTCCGGCTCTAGTAGATAATTATTGTTTGTTTCACTTTAGTCACGAGTCAGCCCTGTGAGTTAGGGAGCCTTCTGTGGTCCACTCAGCTTCATGAAATGGATACCCTTAATTGGGTAAAAATCATGCAGTTGAGCGTGATTCTGACCAAATCACCTCCTTGTACAAGCATTGGTTCACTAAATAGTACTTCCTTACAAAGTTCTGCAGCCCTTACCCTTTATGGGTCCCAGTGGTACAGATTTAATTTGTCTAATTTAATATCAACAATAGTCGGAATATCACTTTTCTTAACTTGAAAATGCTCGAATAATTCTTTTAGTTCAATGCCAATCTATTATCTCAAATAACACATAGGCATATTGTATTTTTTCGATAGATTTTTCAGTCCTTCTCATAAAAATACAAACAAATAAATAAATAATATATGAATGAAATATGGTCCGGGTGTGGTCAAATAAAACTCAAATAGTATACCCATTTACTATTTGAGTTTTATTTGACCGCACCCGGACCATACTTCATTCATTGATACTCACGGTCAATCAGCAATCTTCCAATAAATAATATAATTTACTTCTTTCAAAATGTAATACAAGTATGAAAGTATCCTTGAATACAGATATATTTTTTTATTTTATAGTTGTTAAACAGAAAGTAGATTTTAAGATTTTATATCTGAACTTTCCTTCTTTAGGACAAGAAAAATATTATATGGACTGATAATACTATGGATGCTATATTTTTTTTTAAATATTGGCTTATAATTAGTAGACCATATGAAATGAAATTATTTGTATAAAGATGATATGGGTGAGGGTTAAGAAAGGTACTCAATTAATAGAAAAAAATATTTCTTAGTAATAAATAAATAGTTTTTGATGTCACTTGTACACCTTTATTGACCATCACCTTCATTATCTTCCTACAGTTCTAAAAATATTAGTTATTGAATTTTTCTATAATCATTCTGTTGTTTATAGAGGTTTACCATTTTTATTTTTGTTACCTTGAGTTTTTTCTTCTCATTTAAATCAGACATGACAGTGAATGTTATTAATATTTAAAGTAATAAAATGTAATACAAATTACTGACTTGTTTCTCTCATGACTCGTTATCTATATCTGGTCCACTTGAAGATGCGTGTAATATTTTTAATTGTTTGTATAACTGTTGTGTAATATTTTTAATTACTATTTTAATTGTTGTAATATTATATTTATGATATTGTTTTTAAATTTTAGCATCTCATTAAAAACTGATTAATTCATTATATATAATATTAAAATTATAAAAAGGAATATATTTTCCAATCAAAGAATACCTTATTCACTATTCCAGCTTATTTTACATTTGAAAGAATAAAAAAAAAACTCTAAATCCTTATCTTTTCAGAGCTGACAATGTGATTTTGAAATATACTTTCATTTCATTAGTTTACAAATGAAATACTCTAAGAAGAAAATTAAAGTTTTGAGATATTTGATGATATAAAATATTTTTTTTTTTAATGTTATGGAAATAATAATATTACTGTTTTAATGCAGATTTTATATTGATAAATTCTTTGGAGTTCAATCTTTTTGACATTTTAGACTGGAAAAACCAAATGACTGAAAACTAGAAAATTTTGACTTTATGTATTTCACTTGTAAGCCGACAATTTCTTTTGGCATAAAAATATGATTGTTTCTTTATATACTTTGAATTTTTTATCCTTTATTCATTCATTACTATCCTCTTATGTTTCTTGTCAAAGATTCTCTTCAAAATTATAACTATTTTGTACCCCTACTTTACTATTATTTTCTTTCTCTTATTGATTGTTTCCTAATTGCTAATTGTTCTTATTAACAGAGGCGTGGAGGGAGGGTGAGATGAGGAGCGGGGGGGAGACGCCCCCCCCTGAGCGGGCCGGCCTGGTGAAGTCATGGTACGGCTACGGGGCCCTAGCTGAGGAGGAGGAGTCCACTGCTTCTGCATCTCCTGCGCAACAGGCCAAAGGTAATTAGAATATATTTAATAATTCACTCATACGTTTCTTCTATTATTTTAAGCTCCTAAATTTATTCAAGTGATAGGTATTAATTTGTTTAGTTGTATTTTAATAAATTAGGTAATAGTTGGGTACATAAACAAGCAGGAGCCATCTTTCATTGAAAACTTTCTTTTGGAAATACATCTACAAAATATTTCAAGTTGTATCAGTATTTTCCAAATAAAACTAAGGCCATTATTCATCCTGCTCTTTGTCATGGCTCAGGGTCTTGGACAACATCCTGAGCTGAGGATAACTCCTCATATTTCACTGAAAGGTTTTGCGCTGAATTCATGGGGTATTTATGAAAACAATCAGGAGCTGTACAATTTGTGTAATACCTCCAGTTTCATCAACACTAAAATTTTCAGATTGACATCTCATTTCACTAGAATGGCTGACAAAGTGTCTCCTAAGAGAATTCTGACCTAGCTCCTTTTTAGTCGTCACAGAGTGAGGAAGGCTGCATAGAGTGAGGCTGCAGTGGGCATTTTGTGATGCCAATGATAATAAAGTGTATTTGAATGCCCGAAACTTGATGTTGGTGGTACAGAAAAGGGATGCGTGGTAATTGCTACCTGAGGGAAAAAAAAAATTTTGAAAAACTCAAGATAAAATACTCTGTTCATGTATCTCAGAAAGAAAGTTTTGACTAGGTTTGTAATTATTATCTCTTGAATCAAGAAAGAGGTTGAAAGACTAGTCTCCAGCTTCTTAACTAATTATGTTGATAATTCATTTTTTTTTTTAATTTATGGCTTCAAAATTTCTATCAAACGCCAATAGACATGTCATCAACAAATATATGTATATGTAGTTGACCGTAAAAATTGATATATAGGAAGATGGTCAGGGTTGCGGTCACAAGTGAAATGAAAATAGTTTACAACTATTTTATTTTCCAACGTTTCGCCCCACTTTGTAGGGCTTCATCAGGGCTGTCCAAATGAATAAGATGAACAGACCCAGGTCATACTAGCTGTGTACTAGTAACTCAATACAGTTGATTAACCGCTCGCAGTTTGTTTTTCAAGTCTCTCTCTTATTTTATTAGAACAAATATTTTTGTTGCTACTGTAATTCAGTTTTTGTAGCATTAGTAGAAGTCTGCTACCAACCCATTTTGGTAAGCACTCAAAGGTTTGAGTGTTTGAAGCCTTTCCTTTAGATTCCTGTGTTCCTTTAATGGAAACATTTTGCAGGCTTTTCCAAAATGTCCTTTTATTAAATCAAACATGAGACAAATCTTGAGTCCTGCTTAGAAGCCTCCACCTTGAGAGATGCCAGAATCAGTTACTTGAAACAGACTTAGTGCACTACTTTACTATCAGGTTTTTTACATAGGTTTCTATTTCTATTTATTGTTATTGTACTATTTACCTTAAATATTATTTTATTTACGATTATCCTAATGAATTATTAATGTTTTAAGCAAAAATCTCCTCCAAATTTAAATTATTTATTTATGAATTAGTCCTAGAATACTACATATTTATAACTTATTTGTGGCTTTATCACTAGAATAGAGCCATATAATTACCAATGACATAATATAGGATTTCAGAAATATCAAGAACAACGTTTAAATCTGTTTAACATTTAGAAGACACAATAAAATTATATTTTGTTTATTATTATTATTTTGTTTTAACTTGACAATATTTGTGCAGATCGGATCAAATGGCGATCAAGCTTGGCTCTTGGGTCAATCCTCAGCCGCTGGTCAAGGTCGAGGATAGACCTCGGCAGTACCGAAGGCATGAGGAAGTGCCATACAGTACTGACCCTATCCCAAGAACCAATGAAACCTGTAAACAGGCTCAGGCATGGCAACTTTGTTTGTTCAAGGTAAGCTAGATCAATTAGATACAATAATTTCATAATTGGGCATGATTTTTTTTTTTTTTTTTCATGGAGCTTTAAAAACATGTTTGTGTTTGATTTCTTTTTTGTATTTTTTTTCTTTCTACTACATATCAATAGGTATAAATTGTAGAATACTAGTGGCTTCTCAATCGAAATGCTGCTCATGAAACATCTTTCATGTGTAGCTTGGCAAATAATGTACTAATTATTTCTTCAAACTATTATATACGTATAGATATATAATAATGTTTTCTGAGCCTCTTTGACAGCACTTCCTTATCAATCCAAAGTAATATACTACTGTAAATTATCATTTGATATTTTCATCATAAATGGGGATGTAGGAAAAGGTGGGTAGTCATTCGACCACTGATAAAGCTTTAATCCACAACATGGTGCTCACAACTTAGGAAATGTACTCCAGTAAATTCTTCTAGTGAATTACTGAGAGCAGACGATGTGATTAGTCCAATCCACTATGCTAAAACAGAATCAGAAATGCTTCTACCTTGTGTCAAATGACAATTTTCCATAGAGTGTATCAATGTTTGCTTCATTGCAAAACAGGTGTACCTAGACTATTTAGGGTCTGGAACAACTTATTTTTGAGTCCCTTTTTTCCAAAAAAAAATTTAAATAATGTTATTGTCTTATAAACAAAATGTATGTAATTTTTTTTAATAAATTGTTCATTTGAAGAAAAAATAAGCATCTGGAAATTTTATGTATTTTAATCTTTTATGGATAGTATTTTTGTACCAAGGTTTTGAGAAAAATTAAAAAAAAAAAACCTTAAAACTGCTCCTCCACCCTCTCCCTATTGATGGGGAATTCTGGTGTATTGTTCAGGATACACCAATAAACAGCAGTACCAAAATTCAGAACATGAGGATTTATTTTTCCTAGTAGCCAAATTTTTGGTCTTTGTTGTCTCGACTACATAAATGCTTGTATTGAATAAACAGGAAATTTCCGCAACCAAAGATTCACTCAAAAAGCTACCCATAATTCTGAAATGACATATATTCTTTTGACTTACATAACGTTTTTATTTTACATATTTTGTAAGTCTTTTATGATTATAATTTTTTATAGTTGTATACATAAATCTTTAGATATGAGCATGATGATGGCCTGCAGTTGTGGCCAAAACATCAGTATGCATTAAATTTAAGTTTATACTTATCAGTATGTTTTCTTTGTCTATCTACAACACTCCCCCCACCTACCTTATTGAAATAAGTTGATGGATGGTTCCAATTTTGTGAGTCAATGTTAACAACCTTTCTGATTATCTAATTTGAATGGGTTTCAAATTAATTTTTACATATCAATTGGACCTTAGTCTCAATTTTAAAATATAGATTAAATTTAAGACTTTTTTTTGTATATTTTGTTAAAATGAATTAAATATCATTGACACAGATTTATTTTTTCTTCATTTTTGTTAACCTATAATTAATAATCAGGTGTTAAGTATAACCCAACACAGATATGACAGTAGATAGAGTGGTTATTCCTTATAATAATAAAATTTGATACATACGACTAACTTGTGTTTTATTGGATAATTATATTGTTATTTACTAGGCTCATTATCAATATTATTGACACAAATTTATTTTTGTTAACCTATAATAAGTAATCAGGTGTTATAAGTATAATCCAGCATTAATTATCATACAATTATGTTTATGTTATTATTAGTTTCTTTTAATTTACTTTAATAATATTTATTTCAAGTAAATTACATGATGCATATTTTCTTGAATATGAATTTCACAGGAATTGCTTATTTTTATT
The DNA here is from genome assembly GCF_000696795.3 of Halyomorpha halys. NCBI lineage: Eukaryota > Metazoa > Arthropoda > Insecta > Hemiptera > Pentatomidae > Halyomorpha > Halyomorpha halys. The sequence continues at coordinate 252,108 of NW_027116421.1, read as the reverse complement.
GTTTTATTATAGTTTGTGAGATGATTATAGTTCAAGAGTAAATACTTTTTATCAGGCCTAGAATGTGAAATTTGTTTAAGAAAAATTTAAGAATCCATGAACTCGGTAAGCTTAAAGTAACAAATTTTTTACATGATTTAGAAACATTCATTGCACATTTTCATTCAATAAACAGAAATTGAAGAAAATATTAAACTGTTTCACTCCATTTAATGCATTAATGTTTTTGTTTTTTTGTAATTTAAGTGTTAAAAGAAATTAATGCCATTCTCTTATCGACCTCATAACTGTTTGATTAATTATCTTTTCCAATGATTCAAAATTAATTATAACATCCGCTAAAGTTGTTCACTTGTAGATGATCTCTATTCCTTCATTAATTTTGTGATTTGTCTTTATCCAGAAATAACTTGGTTTATTCTTTAATAATAGGTGTGATGTTTGTGTTAATAGTTTTATGAATACATATGCACTTTCTGTTTTCTATTTGTGATAACAATGGAAAGATTGTCTATTAGTTATTTGATGTGTTACATGAGATATAATATGGTGGAATATATTTCTGATTAAGAAAAAATGAAAAACCATTAAATAAGCAATAAATAAATAAATAAAAAATTTTTAATATAACAATGAATGTCTATAAAATATATAAATAATCCAAAACAAATCTGATTTATTTTCAAATAAACTGATAATAAAGTTTTTAGACACTTTCTTCTTTTCTGGAATACTATGTTGGAAGTATTCTAGTAATAATTAGTTATTAGCAAGGGGGCCGTATAGATAGTAAATAGCAGCATAATATTAAATATATAACATAATAACAACATATTAAATTTTGATTAGTTTCTAAATTTTAATGATTGTCAGTACTTGGAATAGTTTTACCTCTAATAAAAAAATTTCACTTCATTTTAATCATAAAATGATTAAAAAGAAGTGGATTTATTGTCATAACTATCTAAAAAAAAAAACTATCTAAAAACAAGTAATAGGATTTTATGAGGTATAAAATTTTTTGTTCATGTATATAATATTATATTTTATTTTCAAACAATTATGGTGTATCCAATTAATATCGAGTCTTTAACTATCTTAGCATGGAGTAAATACAAAACTAGACTGATAACAGAATTCAATTTTTAAAATAATTCTGGAAAAAGACATGTAGGGAGGTTAGTTTGAGAAAAGTGCATTTTTTTTAAATAAAATTTTTAATTATATTAAGAATGAGGTGTAGATAGTTGACCGTAGATTAATGATTGGAGAAGTTTGTCAGGGGATGCGGTCAGCAAAGAACAACATAAATAAATATGGTTTTGTTTATTTATGTTGTTCTTTGCTGACCGCACCCCCCCCCCTGACAAACTTCTCCAATCTTTAATTATATTAGTTTATGAGCAATTGGATTCAACAATTTGTATAATTCAGATGTCATATACAATTACAAATATTTTTATTTTAATATAAATTTAGACTTCAATATTTAAATGATCACTTTTCAGAAATATGTGGTGTGTTATTTTCTCATTATTGGAGTGATGTTTGCTACAACATTAATTATTTATGTTAATTATAATGGTGAGATTTTGGAAAATTATATTGAAAATCTTTTAAAACATTGAGCGTCGAAAGCTGTTTCGATTATGAATTTTGAATTTCTTAAGGTCATCAATTTGTTTATAGCTTTATTTAAATGAATGATTGTGGTTTCAAGTGTTTGATTTTAATTTTCATTCAATCAGTATTTTTTTTTTTTTTTAACTAAAGGTTAAAGTAAGTAATTTGTTTTAATGTAAGGGATTGCATTACTTATTTTAGTACTAAGTGTCCACAATCTAGGAATTTATAACAGTTATTAGGTTATGATATTTTAATGAACTATGTAATAAATAAAGGAAAATAATTGAGATTTGTTATAGAAGAATTTTTGTCACACTAAATTAAAGCTTTTAACATAATTTAAGCAATTTTTTCAAACAAATACATGTAAATGAAGTACAATTAGATTTGAAACACTTGTATAAACGAGTAACAGTGACAAAACATGTTAGTTATTACTCTTCGTTGAAGATTTATGCATCATCATACTTCTAAAAATAGTCAAGAGGCTGAGATGAATTAGGGTAGTTTGTTAATGAGTACAGAATGGATGGCTACCTGAGTCGTAATCATTTCTTATTATACACCACAAAAGAGACCCATCTAGTTATTAAAATTTTCTAATGAGCTTTTAAACTTGGCCAGCTGGCTTAGTTCCAATGACAATTAAGCTGTAATAGTAAATTTATTCAGCATGTTGAATCAGAGGAAATATAGTTCAAACAAAAAACAGTAAGTCTTAGCTTCTAGAATTACAAAAACTTTTAATTCACTCAACAACTTATATCATCAAATTAATAACTTTCTGGCAAATTTTTACATTGCTTTTAAGTACTAAAATTATTTGTGTATGTTGATATACGATTTATATGTCATAAGAATGATGGTTGGGAATCTAGTAAAGTTCTAAGTCATTACAAAAGTCTTGGTGTATAAATTATTTGCTGACATTAAAGTCTCCATTTTAAGCTGTGGCTCTGATGTAAATAATGTATGTATCGTTATTTACTTTTACTAATTCATTATTTAATTATGTTAACTAACTGTCTCTGCCTTTCATTATGTTCTTAAAATTTCACCAAAAATTTAGGTGAAATAAATTATCATTTGTGGACTTCTGAATAAGTACAGGAACAAAACTAAGAGGCAGTAGCCGAGAAAATTTTTGTGGTGCATAAAGTGTCATGCACCTTGGTTCAGGGGGTTCTCTTCAACATGGGCCTAGATCGAAGGTGTTCTCTACTTAAATCTGTTTCCAGATGGCTGGGATATTGACTCTGAGCTTTACTGTGAATAACTTGAAAAAGTAAAGTGTTGACGCTTAATATTATTTATCTCTAAGGGATATGTTAGAGAAGATGGTTTTGGGCCATTCATAGTCGAGCAAGTTAAAGGGTCCACTTTGACTGGCTCGTAACTGCAGTGGCACAGATTCGAATCAAGCCAGTGGGGGAATTTTATTTCTGTGCTGGTCCCACTAAAATGAAAACTTACCCCCCCCCCCCACTATGGTTAGAGTAGGATGGTAATCTGTAGATAACCCCCTTCCGTATGTCAGAAATGACTAGGAAGGGGTCATAAAAAAAAAAGTTGGTTCCCTCTGTTGTAAATGCAACAGAGAGCTTGAAATACCAGCACATGTGCTGTGGAAATGGCCCAGAAACTCCCTCCTCATAACACTTACCACAGGGTAAAGCATTAGTTGATGAAGCTCCTTACAAAAAAAGATTTTTCCTGCTTTGACGACATCTAATGTAATCAACATGACACGCTGATATTGTTGCTTTCCCTAAGACAGATAAGTCAGCATTTATTCTGGATTCCACAGTGAAATATGAAAGTAATGGCCTTGACCAAGCAAATAGAGTAGAAAAGGAAAAGAAAGAAATACATGATAAATGTGTCCTTTTCCTTGAGGAAAAGTTCCATGAGGGCTTCTGGAAAAGAGATTTTCAGAGAGGCCTCTGGTTTGGAGCTCGCAGAACTATACCCAGCACAATAGCGAGCTTCATAGAGGTTAATAATAAAGCTGTTGAGAAAATGGCAGAGAATTTAATCCTGAATTCCCTGTGAATCATCCACCATCACAAAGGATGGTAATAGATGAGAAAGGTGATGCTAGTAGAAAACATGCATATATTTTTAAAAGTACTACTT
>NW_027116421.1:246767-248191 GCF_000696795.3 Halyomorpha halys | reverse complement strand
TAAGTTAATAATGGAAGACAAAAAAAAGTAATAATTTTATTAAAAAAATAAATTATAAAGGATGACGAAAAAATTGAAAATATAAAAAGGGAAAAATATTAAAGAATTAAAACCATAAGAAAAAAATCATGTAATACTATATTTTATTTTAATATTTAATCTCTATGCCTATGTAATATAAGATGAATACGCAATAGTCCAACTAGATTAGTATACTGTGTGTATAGCAACCCAATGCACCAGTTGGGTGACACTGTTTTTTTTTTTAATAAATTGTTTCTCATTGATAAGATAGGTTTTATTAGCAATTAACTTAACATATAGATTAGTAAGATATTAGTAGAGCAAGTTAAAATATATATGATATTTGAAATGGGAAAAATAATTTTGGATGATTTGAACTATTCCTTCTGGTTTCAGATGTTCCTCTCTCTTGTCGATGGCCTCCTCATCCAAATACTCAATCACAGCAGAGGGGAACTATGTACAGGTTGGGAAGCCGGAACCTGCCCCTGCAAAAATATTATGCAAGCTTTGCCTCTCTCAGGTCAACCTACCATCAACCTGGACTCTTCAATGTGGCTGCACCTTCTGTACTGAGGTATTAAATATGATAAGCATTGGATATTTGTTGTTAATTTAGTGATTAATAAACAGGTACTAACTATATTAATAAACAGGTAAACAGTGCATTAGGTAGCACATAATTAACATAGAAAATTTTGTTTGTTTTTCAATGAATATTGTTGAGCGTACCAACTATTTTATAATTTTTCTTTTTAGTGTATGAAGGCATATGTTGAGTTTGAAATCGCTGAAGGTGCGTATGAGATCTCATGCCCTGATGCATTGTGTGAGGCTCGTGGTGTCCTGTCACTTCAGGAAATTGAGAATCTAGTCAATGCTGATACTATGGAGAAGCACAAGAAATTCAGGAGAAACAGAGGTAAGTCATGAAATAGTCCTCTGCTATCATTATTATTAGTTTTTATTTCAATATTAATTTAGAAGGTTTAATATAGTTTAAATATTGCTTATTGTAGAATTATACTTGATATTTGGATATACATTTTATTTGTAGAAGTGGACCAGGATGTACGACTGGCCTGGTGCCCGTCTGCTGGCTGTGAGACTGTCTGTTCTGTCTCGCCTGGTCCCTCCAGAGTGTCATGTCCAACCTGCAGGCAGGAGTTCTGTTCACTGTGCCGTGGCCCGTGGCATCCATCTGGCCCTTGCCCGCAGGCCATTCCTGGCCCTCCTGGCATTCCCTTTGACTCAGAACTTATCAAATGCTGTCCCATGTGTGCCGTACCCATTGAGAAGGACGAGGGCTGCGCACAGATGATGTGTAAAAGGTGTAAGCACGTCTTCTGCTGGTACTGCCTTGCTTCTCTCGATGTAAGTTATTTTTATATATTAATAAA
>NW_027116421.1:241587-242441 GCF_000696795.3 Halyomorpha halys | reverse complement strand
ATAACACAATAAACCATAATTTATATATTAATAAAAATATTTAAGTTATTTTATACTCTAATAAAATATTAATAGATTATCACTACTACCAAATTTTTAAATAACATAAATTTTCTCTCTAATTTATATATAATATTTAGAGAACCTTCCCCTCACCTGTATATCAGAAATGATTAGGAAGGGGTTAAAAAAAAATTTAAAAAGTACCTTGAATAAGTTAGAGGGTTTCCATTAAGAAATTTTTTTTTTTGTAATTATTTTTCTTAAGCTATTTTTCATTATTGTCTACAAAAATATATTTATTCAGTTTCAGTTTTAGCAATAAAAACAAAAGAAATTGTTAACAATATTTTTTTTCTCTTTTGAGAGAAATGTTTTTATAAAATATTTTTAACTACATATCCATTTTCTTTAAGTTTCAATTGGATTTGACAAAAATGATACTTAGCAGTATTTACAATCTTGCTTTTTTTCTCTGCCCTTATTGTGCTGGTAATATTAGGGGCGAATGTATTCGGCAAGTGGGCCTGTTGGTCCTTTTTTTCCAACCTCAAGACAGACCAATGGAATAATTTTTATAATGATTATCATTCCTCTATGTGGAACCTTTTTGATTTTATAATGAAATATAAAAGGGACAGCAATCTATGGGGGAATCCTCACATTCTAGGATTCTTTCAGAGCCTAGAAGCCTATATATATATTGTAATATGCTCTTTTTGAGTAAATAGTATATTTTGATGTATTAAGGGTTTTTATTATGTTTTATTTTATGTATCATTTTAATATTGTTCATTTGTTTTGTTGAACCAAAAAGCAAGCTAACCAATTTTCATTGTCTATAATAAATTTGT
>NW_027116421.1:238764-241002 GCF_000696795.3 Halyomorpha halys | reverse complement strand
CAGCAGTCAGTGTTAGTTAATTGAGGAAATCATCAAAAGAAGAGTCTATGAAATTGGTTAGTTTTGTTATCCCTAAATTTAAATACATTTGTAAAAGAGATATTAATTTAATTAAGTGTTAATAGTAAAAGTGTCTGTTTCTGATTGTCTAAAAACCCGCCCTGAGAAAAGAGTCTTTTATATTATAAAATTTAAATATAATTCTATGATCTATTTAATATTAAAGTTTTTAATTTGATCCCAAGCTATCTTTTAGATATCAGAATTTAAGTTAAAAACAATAAAATTCCATTTATTTTAATAAATTTAAAATTATTACAATATATCACAGTGATGTGTACTGGTCATAAGCTGCTATTTGGTGTAGAGCAGTTTACATGGCCTGTCCACATAATTCCATGTCCATATAATTCATAAGTGACAAGTTTCAGCACGAACTACTCCACAAATATTAAGATGTCTTTTAAGTCTGCAATGACCTGTAAGTACTTCTAATTGTAATCGGAGTTTATTTCTACTTGGGCCTAGTAGCCACTAAGTTCTAAAAGTAGAGAGTTTATTTATTGGTATATTGACCTGTCTCTGCCCTATTGTTATTATCAGCACCATAATAATAATTTTTATCATGACAAACTGTAATTTGGTCACTATATGTAGATTTCATTTAATTAATTATGGATTATTTTTTAACTTTCTCATTAAATTGTTTTTCTTTATAAAAATAATAATAATAAATTGGTGCTGGCTTAAAAACCAATATAAAACTATTAATATAATATATATATATTTTTTTTTTTAGGATGATTTTCTGTTGCGGCATTATGACAAAGGGCCATGCAAAAACAAACTTGGTCATTCAAGAGCCTCAGTGATTTGGCATAGAACTCAGGTGATCGGGATCTTTGCAGGATTTGGAATACTCCTTCTTGTTGCTTCTCCTCTGCTGTTGTTGGCAGCACCCTGCATTGTCTGTTGTAAATGCCGAGTCTGTACAGGAGGACCCAAACTAAATCCTGAAGATGAGGAGTCTGGTTTTTGATTAGTAAGTATTGATTCGCAAAATAAACATTTTGCATTACTTATTAGTACTTGAGATGAAGGTTTTTGTGTGGAACTAATTCCCGTTAAGACGGGGTTTGTATTTAATGGTACCTTATTGACATAGTAAATGTCTAGAAAAATCTAAGCATATAAAATTTATTGTTATGTTTACCACCTTGATTTTTTTTTTTCACAAATCACAAAAGATTTCTTGTAGTATCTATATTTATATATATATAAAAATATTGTTTTTTTTTTTTTTAAATATTTTGATGAAATCTGAAAATTTTTAAAATATTTGATAAAACCTACGTTCCAAAGGGTTTTTGTTTTTGACAAAACCTTTTTTAAATAGTATGAAGTTCCTAATAGAGCACATTACATTCATTAGTTTTCAAGATGAGGTTTTTCAAAAACCAACATTTTTTTCCAAATAACAAGAAATCAATATTTTGTAAAGATTTATTGTGGAAAATATCATAGAAACTGCAACTTCTATGTAGATAATCATTTGAAGCTACTTTTGATATATTTGCATAACTTCAATTTGTGTGGTAATAGACACTTGTAAATCTAATAGTGCATTAGACTTATAGCAAAATCAATTCACAAAATGTTGATTTTCTGTTTTTTGAAGAAAAAAAATTTGTTTTTGAACAACTGAACCATGAGACATATTGATGTTTACAAGTACTCAAATTGAAGCTGATTAAATATGCCATAAAGTAGTTTATGATGAAAGTCTTCTTAGGAGTAGTAGTTTCCATGATATTTCCCAAAATAATTTCAAAAAGTATTCATTCAATTTTGGTTATTTGAAAAAAAAAAAAAAGTTGATTTTATAAACTGTATCTCAAGAACAATTGAGTATCTACCAGCACTCAAGTTGAAGCTAGATAAATATACCAATAGTAGTTCCTAATGATTATTATTGTAGGAGCAGCAGTTTATGCAATATTTGACAACATAAATTCAGATAATGTTTCTTTCTCATTATTTTTGAAAAAAATGCTTTTTTAAAAACTATAAACCTATAACACTAATAAATGTAAATAGCTCTTTTAGAGCTCTAGGTTTAGCAACTTTACTCCAATTTAAAAGAGGTCTTAATAATTGTTATCTGGCTTTAAAGATATTGAGCACTGAGTGAAATCCGAGTTTTTTTTTTTTTTAAACCAATTAAAATCTTTTTCAGCA
>NW_027116421.1:225749-238619 GCF_000696795.3 Halyomorpha halys | reverse complement strand
ATAAATAATATATAGTAAGAAGTATAAATTAAAGAAATATAAATTGTTTTGAGGCTAAAATTGGATAACATTTATTTCATTTAAATAATGTTTCATTGATATACAAATTATTTTTTTTATTACCTGTTTTACCTTTAGTATGAGTAGGAAGTCAAAGCCTTCAAATACATACTTCTTTTTTCTTTTTTTTATAAATTTTGAAAACTATGTTGAAACTTCTTCTAGGATACTGTTGGTATAGCTATGAAAATTATCTTACTATCTATTAAAAAAAATTATTTTATTTTAGTTATTTGTTTAATGTAATTTTATTTATTTTAGGTTAAACTTTCATTAGTGAGACTCTTCCATATAAGACAAGACTGCGTTGAAGCAAAAGAAAGGAATTGTTATTAAATAATGTTAATGTACTTCTTTTTCTTAATATATTCGTTTCCTCTGTTAATTTTATACTCCATATAATGAAATTGCTTCCTTTTAAAATCTTTATTTTTTTTCATAGATGTAAGATTATCATAATGTACTTTTTATGTTGCTGTGATTTTCATTATTTCTGACTCAGATTAAATTTTTTTTTTAATTTATTTGCTTTTACTTAAATGACTAATGAAGTATTATTAACTACATAATAGCTCTTATAGTAAATATTGTTCTGGGTATAAACTAAATTTAAAATTTTCTACTAGAGAGTACTTAAAATGTTCCGATTTCTGTCAATGTAGCCTTATAAGCTTTGATGTTGCTATGGCAATAAATAAATTCTTTTTTAGGCTGATTTCAATTAAGCAATGTTCTTAGAATATAAGAATTACTTGTCAGTGTCATATATAACTTATGAAGGAATGACTATTTACGGGAACTACTGAAAATTACAACCAAAAAGTTGAGTCAGATCTCAGAAAGGGCTACTTAAGCATGAGACAGGGCTGTTTTTTTCTTTCTGAAAAAATAAAATGTTATAATAAGTGAAACAAAAAAATTATAATACCTTAAAAAGAAAAGAAAAAGTAATGAACTGTTGTAAATGGCTGTGAACTTGAACATTTCCGTTTTATTTTATTTGTTATTTTATCTTTTTTTCTTTCATCTTTATGTTGTTTTTCAGTGGTTGAAAAATTATTTTTTCAGGTTTAAGTTTTATTTCATTGGACATGGATAACCTCATGAAAGACTAAATCTTTAGGTGATGAAGTGAGAAAATTATTCCTTAGTTCATTTTTTTTTTTTTATTTTATCTTTCCTCACTGCCCTTTATAGTCTTCACAATAATTGCTGTTATCTGGAAATGAAACAAGATTCCAACTGTAAATAGTTGATAACAGTGGTGTATGTGCTAACTTTATTTTTATAATTAATGATTTTAAAAAATTGCTTAGTAGGAACCACCTTAGTTGCCCGATTGATTATGTGGTTAAAGAAATTATAATCCTTGTTTTATGTGATACATTTCTCTTGTTTTTTGTTGTAAATATAAATAGTATTTTTTTTTTTCAATTTATGATTATAAAAGTGAATGTAATATATTTGGAGTTGTGATATTGTTATATAGCTCAAGATGAATGATAATTTTATTTAATCATATCACTCCAACTTTGAACAGATAATAAAATAGTTTAGTCAATATATATGTATATGTACTTATATGAAGTAAAGTTTAAATATAAAAATGTTATGTTACCTTATTTTTTGTTCATTTATATTCATTTTCAAATTTTATCATTGTTCAATATGACAAGAGATTGTCTTTGAAGTGGGATATACTCAGGGCGATTCAGCATCAGAAAGAAATGTCAATACTATACAATTAATAATAGTCATTTATTAAAAAAGACTTATTGTAATAATAGTGCTGAGGGGCAACCGTTACCTAGTGCTAGTCTAAATTATTTTGATTAAAATAATTGTAGCATTTTATAGGTTAGTTCGTGTTGATATTACATTTTCTATTTCTAATCAAATTTCAAGCTAAAGTGAGAAACATTTATAAATTTATTAAAACTAATATAAATATTGTAAAACACCAAAATTATCCTTATATAACACCAATTATTGAAATTTTATAAACTTTTAGAGCTTCAGATGTATATATGTAATTATATATTTACAGTTGACTCTCCCTTATCCGTCGGTAGAGCATAATAAAACATCCGGATAAATATAGTGAAATCCATTTCTCAGATTAGGAGATTCCCTAATAGAAAACGTGTAATGACATTGAAATTGAAATTGGTATAAAACATTAATTTAGAACATTGCAACACTGAAAAAACAAATTGCAGATAATTTAGGTTAAAACAATTTTTTTCAGAGTTAAAGAAAAAGAATTAATTAATGATGAAAAATGTATTTACAATTGTGGAGGTCAGTTCTAAAAAGTATTTCTTCTATCCAAAATATGATTATCAGAAAATTGTACAAGTATTTGTATTTTACATTAATTAAAGTTCATTACCATAGCCAGTCTCATTTCTTGTTTTTTTTATTATTTATTTATATATTAAGGAGCTTAAGGCATCCAACGCCTTTTTTATCTATAACTAGAAACCTTAAGTTAAAAATTAAAATCGTGCATTAAAAAATAAATAGTTTTTCTTTCAAATTTGACTTGATTACTTTAAATTATGGAAAAAGAAGTTGAAAACGAGAAGGTTGCTTCTAGAAGCCTTTCCAAACATCGATTTTGAACAAATGACATTTTGTATATTTTTTTATTGACATCCACCATTTTATTTTATATTTCATCATTCCTGAAATTCTTAGTCACCCATTCTTCAACAAGCTTCCTTGATCTTCCAGGAATCTATCGCCTTAACAGTGTAATATCTTTTTTCTTATTTACAAAACTAAAAAAATACATATACATAAATATTTAATTTCAAGAAAATTCAAAAAGTGTTACTAATAAAACATTTTATATTGAAAAATAATAATAACAAAAATTCTTGTGTAGTGAATGATTTAGAAATCTTCCTCAAAATAATAATTATATAAAAAGTTTGAAACATATAAACAATCTTTTGTTAAAAAATCAATATATGTTTATTTCACAAACATAACACCGTTTTGTGTTAGATATTCTCACTGCTTCTTTAGTATTTAGGCGTTTATTAAAAAAGTAATGAATTTTTAAACTCATTGAGAATAAAAACTTTTAACAAATGAGATTATTTTTTCCTGTGGGGCTTGCCTGGGATGCTCACTATAATAACTAATAGATAATCGGACTAGAGAGAGTTTACTGTCAATGTGAGAATGTATATATGAAAGTTAGAATGCATTTTCTATCTTCTGTTTTGAATAAAAATATATTAAGCTGATGGAGCCCCTTTAGCTTTACCTTATTTTATTATTTTTCCCCAACCTAAAATAGGTTACTTAAATTTTTTTAAATTGTAAAATTCTAACATTTATGGTAGGCTTATGCTAGCTATTTGTAATTTGAAGATATTATCTATTTTAATTCTTGCTGCCAATGTATGAACATTGCCTTGTAAATATTATTTTTTTAAACATCTCAAGTTATGGAATTAGTTATGTCAATTGATTGAATATTATTACAAATAACTTTTCTTTTGTTCAATAACTTTGTATGAAGAGTTAATGCTTTTTTTCTATTGTTTAAAAATGTACTTACTTAGAAAAGTTTCTGTTCAAATAGTTTTAAAAAGTTAAGTTTTCATATTTTGTATATTTGATGGAAGGTAGGGGTATTTCTGTGAATAAATGTATATAACTTATGTGCAATTTTGTTTTAATTAATTTGTCAGCATATTTGTAAATATTTATATTTGGAATATATGATTTTATGGAAAAGATTAGTTATGTTAAATACAGCTAAATAAAAACTTTTCTTTTTATTTATTTATTTATTTTTTTATCACTGTGCAACTATCTTTGAATCATAGTATAAAATAATATAAACATGAAATAAAAATTGACATGGCAATTTCAAAGAGTTCTCTAGTTCATTTATTCTTAAATGATTGAATTAATGTCACATCTCATTGCATGATTTTATGATTCCTATACCCACAAAAGTTGAACTAATTATATTTTCTTTATCAGTATTTCCAGCCAATAAGTGGTTTTCTGAACATCATAAAACTGTGTTAGTTCCACTGTTGCATTGTAAGATTCGAGGAAGTTGAATTCTATATTTTATATAAATGTGTAGCGGAATCAGATACTAAAGTGGATTGATATTAAAATATTAAATTACAACATTCCTGCAATAGACAATGTAAATAATAAATTTTAAAAAATCCTCCAAACATTTTTAATTGTTGGCTTAATTAATCATTGAACAGAACTAAAGTTACATAATTCAGGTATCTTTACCTATTTCACCATTAATACTATTGGTTGGTATACTTCAATTAATTAATATTCATACCCAACAGAATCCTACTAGCCACTATGATCCCATTTATCCATCACAAAATTCTATTCTGTTATGAAGTACCAAATTTTCACCTTCCACCAATCAGTTTCCTTCTAGTAATGCTAATTGATGCCTTTGCAGCTAGTACTTCTTTGAGTAGTGCCTCAGTAGATCACAAACGTCACTTTTTCACTTCTGTAATTTTTGGCAAAATCTACAAAGCAGACAGAATGAAAGGCAAAGACAATAAATAATCAAATAATGGATTAGTTAAAGTTAATAACGAAATCTCCATCATTTACCTCAGGGCCAAATAACAATTAAAATGGAAACTTTAATTCTAATAATGAATTAATGTACATAAAAGTTTGTCCTGAACTAAACCACTTCTATTTCAAACAAGAACAAATAGGTTTCTCTTTTGGAATTGGAGTCCATCACTTTATGTATTTCCAGTAAATCATTTAGTGGATAATTTATATTTATTTTTTCATAGTTATCATCATGACGTAATGACCTGACGTAAATATTAGCTTCTTGATATTTTTCCATTATTTAAAAGATAAAGTCATGAACATCTGACATTGTTACGCATTTGATGTCAGTTTTTAAACTGAAATGGTCTTGGTTAGCACAAAAGTTTTTTTATTATTTAGATATAAAAATTGATTTAGGCGTGACAATTGCCGCTATGGATTGTTTCTGATTTGCCAGTTTCTATACCTTCATCGCTTCATATTTTTTATTTTTTGAGATGTTATAATTAAGGTATATTTATCATTTCTTATTATTATATATCTGTTCAATTTATCCTAAACATTATGGTAATGATACAGCAAAGCTGAGCCATGATTCAGTTCATTTAATTTTTGACCTGTTGAAATCCAAATTCCTTTACATATGGTGAGTTTTGGATCAGTGTGGAGCTCTGGAAGGACCATAGGATTACTCGTGTGGTAGTCTTAAAGAATTTTTCTGTGTATAACTCTTTTTCAGGGTCCAAGTTTGGGATGTACAAATGAGGACTGGATGATTTATGGTTTTACAACGGAAGATTTTAATTTTTTTCTTGATTAAGTTACTTTTGAATTTATTACACAAGGCAAAATAAAAATAGTCTTGTTTACATTCAATGCTTTTTTTTTTTTTTTTTTTTTTTTTTTATTCGATTATTCAAGCTTGTATTATGAACCCAGACAAAGTAAAACTTTCTAAACCGTATGGTTCAGTATTATCTCTCAAGTTAGTTTTGAGTGTTTCCTCCTTCTTTGGTAAACATATATTTTATCTTCTTTTGATAAAAAAAACTAAAACAGAATTTTTTTTTCATTTTAATAAAATAAAATTTTTGAAGTGTGAATTCCTTTAAAATTTTATTTAGACTAATTTTTTTGATAATGTCATGCCATTTTGTTTTGTTTATTATTAATTTGATTTGTTTCATCTGATAAAGTAACATTTAACCTGATATAGTAGGATTATGGATTTGTGTGGTTTCAACTGCATCAACAACTCTGAATAAACATATTTAATTGTAAAAGCGCTTGTATGAATAATAATACATTGTATTCTCATTTTTATAATGAGTAAAGACCTATTGGCTCTACCAGTAGGTATTGCATTGAATAAGATTGTTGTTGTGCAAGCCCAATTATTTACTGTTCTAAATGAGATGATTTTAAATTTTATAGTCTTCAAAATATCTGATTACATTAAGCATATTCATAAGTAGCATATGCTATTATACTAACTTTAATCAATTTTGAAGGCTATAGTGGAATGAATTCTCTTTGTAACCGTTGGGAAGAAGTCACATGAGTTGCCCATGAAAGGAGCTTCTCTTCTGCTGCAACATTGCTGCTCCCATTTATGTCAAACAAGGGTCAGATTAATTTCATATCTAAAAAAATGGATGGGACTTTACAATATGACCTCTTTATCTGTCATGAACTGGAAACATTGTAATTTGAACACAAAGGGACAGATTTTTTAATTTATTTCTTTAAATACATACATATATTTCATCAAATATCTTCTATTTCACTTTTTTATTTTTAGTCATAAGTTAAAAATGTCCATTGTGTGATAAATGAAATTGGAAAAAAGACCAGTACAAAAAGATAAACTCATTACTTAAAATTCATATATATGTATGTCATCAGGATTTTTAGATGAAAAATGCAAGTTAAAATTGTGACAAAACTCAGTCTAAAACCAGATGAGGCACTGCCATTCACACAGCATTCTCTCATTACTTAGAAAAATTACAATTCAAATTATTTTTTACCTTATTTCAGCTTTTATCCATAATTTTTTACATAGAGTTTGAATTGATGGATAAAAGAGATACTTCATTTATTTAAGAGAGATTTCACTCAATCTAATACTATGTTGAAACAATTGAACTGTTTTCAAAATACAAGTCATTTTCTGACAGAATTTAATTTTTATGTATATATAAAAATCACATTTTTCAATATATGATATCGGCAAATAAACAATTGTTTACTATTTTTTGTTCCTTTTGAACGCACGTCCAACTATCTCCTTCATAATTCAATTTTTACTTAGACTAAAACACATTAATTTTTTTTTATCTTTAAATTTTTTTTATTTGCATCTAGGCGGCACCTAGTGGTACATCTTCCTCAGGTTCAAATAAGCTATTTGATCAGTATGGAAGGTCCTTAATCCAACTCCTCTTCAGCCCAAGGGATGTTATTTGTCACTGTCTGCCGTCAGGGATATCATTTGTAATCATCTGTTGTAAAAAATCAACATTAAATGTCCTTGGATAAACATATATATATATATCTATCTCCTAGACCAACGATGGCGAACCTTTTTGAGACGTGGGTCAAATTTTGTTCACTATTTTTTTTTAGTAATAGCTTGTGGGTCACGAATTGTTCGAATGAACAAGGGGTAAAGAAAATGACATACAATATGTGTTATGAAATATTATTTATTAATATATTATATATGAATAAATATATATAAATAGATAACAAAGTATAAACATAAACTATTTAATGAGAAATCTGTTGCTGTTCATTTTCAGATAATTTTTTATAAAAAAATTAATTTATAAAAGCCAAAGTCTGACCCACAGATCATAGGTTCGCCGTCCTTGTCCTAGACTATCAAACTTCCGTGAAGTTGTAAATAATAGAAATCAATAAAAGCCTGGATAAATATGTATTTTTGTTCATATTTTATTTTATTTAAATATTATAATAGATTCATTTAATTATTTTGAAAAGTTAATGTAGCCAGACTAAAGCTGCTAAAACTGTCCCAAATTGTTATTCATAGAGGACAAAGTGTCCGAGAATAAATATTGATTTTCATTTCATTTGTAAATTCATTAATAAATATATATATTTTTTTACCAAATAATTAATGCTCAGTTTGAATGTATTTTGACTAATTCGATAGAAACTGGTACTGGGAATGTTTAATTTATTGAATAAGCTTCATTTTCAATAAAATGGCCAAAATAAATTCATAAAATTTGGAAAATTGCTTATTTTCAGGAACTATTTTACGTTCTAGGTTTCTTTATAACAAAAAGAATTTATAACGACTGGTAACCGAAATAAACCGTAGTTACGGTGAGGTGATATTGACAGTAATAGTGATAGTGAAAGTTATCACAGCCACTATGACCGTGTAACATAGCATTTGCTGTCATCTTATCAGAATTTCTTTCATTGTTGGTACAATCAACTATCTACATAAACAACGAGCTTACTTCACCTTTTTCGTGGAAGTTCCGCTGTAGTTCCATTCCTTTCCACGGACATTTAATGCACCTGTTTCATAGTATAGATAAAAATTGAATGATTTTCCAACAGGGAATAACTGGCTTTTTCTGTTACAAGCTATCCTCATTTTCATTTTTTATTGCTTATCTTCAAGTACGATTGATTGAAATAAATAAAACTTTGAGGCAAAAAGCCACGTCTTTCTAAGTGTTTCCCGGATTAATATGGCGCCCGAAATTTGTTTTAAAAAAGGTTCATAAAATAGACCGCCTAAACCAAATCAAAGCATTTAATGTTCCACATTTTCTTGAAGGAGGATTGATGATTTTTTACATAAGGCCCATTTCCACGCTACGACGTCAAGTGGTGGCAGTACCTCGCCAGGTAAGCTGTTACAACTAAAAAAAACATTTCCAACAGTTGTTTCAACTTCCAACTGTGGTGAATAGGGGGTATAGTGAATGAATGATAGGAACGGATAATTAAATATTAAACAACTTCAGAGTTGCCGAATGTGCATTACAACCGAGAGCCCTTTACAATATGTTGATACAGTCCCTCATTAAAAATTGTGTGGAAATCGAGGTTAAATTAAAGAGACATTTTATTTAAAGAAACAAAATAAATCCCTGAAGGGATATATCCTTAAATCGGTTAGTACCTTAATTAATAAGTTTTAATATAAAACCAAAAGAATAGGTAATATCTCAAGTGTTATAGGTTGTTTTGCTGTAGCGTTAAGATGCTGCCCGCGTCTGTGGTGGATCCAAGCTAGGCCGCTACTTCTCACCCCTTCAGAGCTCACTGGGTAAATGAGCAAAAGTGAAAATTGAATTGATAGCCGACCCAAATTTTAATTCTTTTAACGCTGGCTAGCGAGTGTCAGATCAGTAGTGATGGGTCGTAGCCAGGTTATGACGAGCTATTAGTCACAATGACGTCAGGTTGTGAAGTGTGAACCACCCCACTGACGTCTTGAGCTTTCGACGACCGCTGCATTGAGGAGCTACTAAAATGAGACCACCAGAACTCACATAGAAGACAATTCCACAAAACTCAGATTCGTAAATCCGATAAACACTATCAACAACAACTGTCACTAGAAAGAAACATATAACTTGTATATCACGCGCCAATGCCCTATTAAGGCGACCACATGTAGTAGTTCCCCTCCCCCCGGCCTAACTTGCACCGAGACTTCTTAAGTCCTTTTGTTGGTCGTCCTGTACTCTCTCAAAACAGGACAATCGCCACCTTTGCTAATTTACATATTGTGTATTGATCCACTGTTTCGCAAAGTTTGGCGTCTAGTATGCAGTCTTAACCAAATTCACCAACAAAAAAAGAGAGAACCGTATTTCTAGCTGATGCATCAGATCTACATATATCATCATTAGTCGCTTGATCATCTTTTTTGCTGGACTTGCAAAGCGGTGACTACCTACATCTTTTATTAAAAAGCTGATGGAAAGCGGGACAGTGTCCCGTATATGGTCAAGTCACTCATTTCAATGTTTTCCTGTCCGTAAATAGTAGCATTGTGATTCTTTTCATGCAGGAACCTATTAGAATGTTTCTGATTCCTACTGTTTCTCTAGTATAGTTCACACTTCCTGACTGTGACACTTCTTGATAATCATGGACTTTTCCTCCATCTTTACAAACCAATAAGCAGTGTTAAATAACCCACACTTTTGCTCTTTAGGGTTCTTGTCACTGTTTTATAGAAGTGTAGCGTGTGGCAGTTAGTATTGCACATATGCAGCATGTACTATCAACTATCACGCAAATCCTCATAGTACGAAAGAACTGCCACAACAGAAAATAGTTTACCTGATCGTAGTGATTTTAACAGTTGGTGCCGTGGTGCACTCACCCTCAGAAAATTCCTGATTCCGCCAAAGGTCGCTATAAGCTATAGAAGTCCAGCATGGGTGGGTATTTTGTCTACAGTTAGTTTTTTTTAAATGTATATATAAATATATATTTCATGGTCATTTAATTATTTACTTTTCTAAATCACTTTAAACATATTTATATAAGTTTACAAACTATGGTTATTGAAGGTGTTAAGCTTGATTAATTTTTTCTCTTACGTAAAATTCACCAATAAAAGTCATGTAATAAAAAAATATCTTTATGAAATAGTCCGATATTTCTATCTCGATTACCTGAGAAATTTAAGGCAATGGTGTAAATTTGTAATTTTCTTAAGACTGTGAAGGGGGGCTTCATGTCAAATTAAAAGAAATTGCTAAAGATGTTAAACGATATAGGATTAAGTTTTACATTGTTTTATAAAGTAGAAATGTACCGTTGAACATTAAATTAACTTATGATCACCTTATTAGCTACCATACATAAAAATATGTTTCTTATTATTGACATTTTAAAAATTATGGTTTTATTAGCGCACTCTATGATGTGCGCTCAGAAGTTTTATTTCAGTCATTTATATTGTGCTCGATTCTGTTTAGTTTGTTTATGATTGTTATCGGTCGGTACAGTGATAGTGTCAATTGAGTTCAAGTTTTAACCGAATATTATTGTGTTTGTGATTGTGAAATTATAGTGATAATTCTTGATTCAAATGTGTGTTTTAGTGGTTTGTTTGTTTTTTATTTTTTCCCAAGCACTTTTCGTGGAGATGATATTTTTAGGTGAAACATGATGTGGGAAGTTTAAAACGTTTTATGATTTTATAATTTACTGTGGCCTTAAATATTCTCATATTTTCCATCTTCTTTCCAGAAATATATAAATAAAGCTGTAGGTTATACCCCAAAATGAATAATTTTTTCCGGAAGGTTATATCACTACCATTATCATTTATGAGGAATTGCTTGACAAATCTGTTGATAGAATTACTTGTTCTGTCACGGGAATGTAGTTAGTTTGTAATAGTTTTTGAGAAAATTTAGATCTTGAAGAGAAATGTAGTATGTATTATGTGGACTGTCATTCATTTCAGCCCTTGGTGGCAAGGTAGTGTTCTTACTTGCAATAAGTCACACTGTCCTGATCAAAAGTTGTATATGGTAGAATGAATTATTATGTCTGACAACTAAATGGTATCTTCAAAAATCTGGTATTATGGTACATTAGAGACAGAACTATGTACCATTACTTAAAAAAATTCATACTGGTTTCTAGGTATGTTGGCTGATTTTCATTGAAGTTACATTATTATTGTTTGATTTAGTCCAACAGCTTGATCTGCACACATCCTAAGTTATTTTTTATTGTATTGGAGGATTTGTTTATTGCAAATAGTTAAGATTTACCCTTTGTTTCTCTTAAAATTATATGTCTAAATGTTAAATATTAAATTATATAAGCTTCTAGTTTCTGTAACTTAACACAAAGTTTATAGTGCTAATTCTTATTAAAGTTTTTCTATTTATTTTATTTCTAAACATGCATTATCTTGATCACTTGCCATGTCACTAGGTTTCATATTTATTACTTGACCAACTTTATTGTATCAAGTTACCTGCTAAACCTTTTTATTATTAAAGTTAATAGAAAATAATCTTCTTAATAATTTTTTGTAGGTTCAATTTCTTATCATTTTAATTTTAAATAGACAAGTTTAGTAATAATCATTCATCAATAATATACTGGTTATTATTTTAAAATTGATGAAATGGAAGTGTTATTTATGCTGAATGTTACAATTGTGAAATACTTGGTGCTTGTTTTGTGTAAATGAAAAAAGTATCTTAATGTATAATCATTATCAGCTCTGATATGTATCAATTATGATGATGATCAATTATTAATATTGTACCATGTCGAGAAATGTTATCCATGCATTATATTCATGAAAATTAACATATTGTATTCAAAGAAATCAGGAAACATTTTTGTTTATGTACGACTGTTGGACTATTCTGGATCTGTATACCTTGAGGCGAGTGATTCCTTAACTATTATTAAAAATTAATTGTTCTTTGTCAATGTCATATTTATTAGAACTCAGAAATCTAGAAACTTAATGCTGACCAGTCATCATTCCAGATTATAACCTTAAAGCTAATCTAAAAGTCTTAACATAATATTTTTCGAGTTATTTACTGCACCCTTTATTAGATACCTTGATGTTTTGACTAGCAGAAAGATTATTCAGGAAAGGGAGGTATGATTGCCAATATCTTCACTCTTCAATGATGTAAAGTTTAGAAGAAAATATTTAATTTAGGATAGTGACATGGTAATATTTATGTCATTAAACATTGATTACTTTTGAAACACCTTAATCTATTAATTTACAAAAAAATCATAAAATGACGCACCTATGAAAATTTCTGCCTAATCTTTTCTCCTAATTTATGTCATAGTTCTCAATATCTACTAACAAAAAGACTGTTTGTCAATCAAAATTTTGTATATGTTATCTTTCAGGAAGCACGTGACTTAAATATTTTTTATTGCCTCTTGTGCTGTACGGGCCTAACTTTCTCAGAAATTCCTGCATGCTGCCATTTTCTGTAGTAATTATGTTAGTTTCAGATTCTTTAAACTCTTTTAACAACTTTGACGTTAATTATTAGCTATTAATGATATCTTAAATCCAATTAGATTAAAGAACTTTCTTCTTTATGATAGCCTTCATTTCCCATATTTACAAATAAAATTAAAAAAAAAAAATTTAATTACTTATTGGTTATAGTCAATAGTAACTTTAAAGATAAGATAAAGGATAAATGTTTCCAAAAAAAA
>NW_027116421.1:195256-225699 GCF_000696795.3 Halyomorpha halys | reverse complement strand
TATTATTCAGTCAATAAGTTTTTTAGAACTTATATATACATTTAAAAATATGGTTACCAATCATTCATTAGAATAAGTGGTGCACTTATTTGACTTAGTTTTTTTTTAAAGTTTATTTTCTTATTATATTGAAAAATATTTTTGGGAGGAGTATGAGAATATTTACTATGGCACACAGTTATACTATAACTTTTACAGTATTTCTTAAATTTTATATCAAACAAGGCAATAATGATCATTACTAATTATAAAGTCTAAATAATTCAAAAATGAAATATTGAACTTTACAGTTTGTTCTAAACCAAATGCTATTTGCTAATAGCAACTTGTTAAATCAATAATTAATGAACAAAATAGTCGTTAATAGATCAGAATTTATAATTTTTCGTTTTGAATTAAAGTGCTTGGGATTTAGTGGAATATTGAGTGATATTGGTATAAATCGGTTTGTGTTTTTACTTGTGGTGTTGCTGTGATTTCATCTGTAATAAAATGGTGTTTTATTGGCAGTAGTTGCTGAACTGTGAGTATTCCACATTTTTTATTGCAGTACCAAACCACCTCCAGTATCATTTGTTTTATTTTTATTATTACGTTTTTAAGTATCATAGCCATTTAAAATATTTTATATTAAGTAATTAGTTTTTTATCGAATCATTATTTAATTTGTCATTTTTAATTTTTCTATGAGAATTAAAAACATAATTATTCCAGGATTTATCAAAATTAAAATTTAGTATCAATCTACTTTTAGTTCTAAAGCTCTAGTACTTGTTTAAGTGAATACATATATTAATTGACAAAGATAATTCTGTTATTAAGAAAAAGTTTTCAATTAACATTTGGCCAAATAACTACGAGTGTCTTAACTAAGAGTGTTATAATTTTCATATAATATGTTTTATTTTTTAAACAAACATTAAAACCAATTGATGACATGCATTCTTGTTATATATTTAAAACTCAGATGGTGGATAGCAAGTAATCCCAAAGATTGTTATTAACATTGTAGGTACAGTAAGAAGTGATGTATAGTGGGCTGTATTGAATTAAATGACTGTATATTATTTAGGTTTTCTGTCAAAGTGATACAAAAACTTAAAACCTGAAGAATTTAACTTGGTTACTGTTTCTCTTTACTTAAATATTAAATTGAAATATGTGGATCATTATAGAAAACATGAGATTGTCTAATCAAATTAACTTTAAACAATTAATATAGTAATTTATTTATTTTCAAAATATATAAAAGCCTTGTTTAAGTACTTTGTTGATTATTTTAGTACTGCCCCAATATTTGCTAAATTTAGAATTAAATTAAAAATAATTGGAGAAGATGGTCGGGGGTGCAGTCAGCGAAAAGAACATAAATAAATAAAAAATTATTTATTTATGTTCTATTTCCACCTGAGTTTCAGATCTTCATGAGGGAGTTTTGCAGGGAATCCTGGTTATAACTCAATTTAAAAATATTTGATATGATTGCCTTAGAACATTTAAATTTAAAACTTGGAAATTCTCAGAGTTGATGTATGATTTCAGCTAAGAAAAAAAAACTTTTTGGTGGGAGGAAATTGTGTTCTTAGAAAATCATTGTTAAATTTTTGAGAACCTACCATTCTTGGGACATATATAAAGTGTCAGTCTGAACCTTGTGTTGTGTAGATCATTAGTTCAAATCTGTTCCACTAATTAATCAGTTTCCCTACATGTCAAGAGTCTTCAAGCTCTTGTAAATTTTTTATTACAATTTTCTTTTTCAAGTATAGTGAGAATATTATTAGATTATAGAACTAAGGATTCAATGGAAAATGTAATGAAAGATTTCATTAAGAAATATTTTCTCAACTATAATATCTTCCCAGTTTATTGTTAGAATTTTCTCCTAAAGTTCTTCAAGAACTGCACACCTTGACAACGTTCTAATAAAGTTTTAATCCCTTTTTCTCTTTTCCTTGTTCAAGTGTTTCATTATTAACAAAGAAACCAGTTTTCTTTGGTGCTTCCAAACACTTAAAAGGCCCCTTGCTTCTAAAAGTGTGACTTATGAGAATTAGAGATATTATTCAAAACTAGAGAACCTTCACGAACCTTTTCAGAGCTGTATTGAACAGTAGTGGGGCAATAGAACTCTGCCTTAATCCTCGGGAGATATTTAAGTAGCCAGTCTCATCTCAGCAAGCTTGGGTAAATATGGTAATAGGTGAACAAATGTTTTTCAAGGTCTCACTTTATTTGAGCTCCCCAAGGCTAAAATTTTGAAGAAAAAAAATTTCTGTCTCTATTTTCTTAGATTAGGTCAGAGGTTGGCTAAGGTTGAGGCCCATCTATCACCTATACCAATTTTAAAAGTACTCTCTCCTTCCATCCTATTACTGTAATTTTATCTAATCCATGTATTCTGAACTGTATTATCTGTAACAGATATGAAAAACTCTCAATTCAGTTAATAAGAGATCAGATTTTTGTGCTGTGAAAAACCAAAAACGTGCAGTAAAAACTCAAAATCCTGCAATAATCGACTTTATTGTTTAATTTATTATATTAATAAATGGAAAGCTTAACCAACAATGTTAAATCAAATTAAACTCGCTAATTACTCTCTACATTTATGCTAACATACATAAAAACTAAACTACCGTGATTAAAAACCCAAAATTGTGCAGTAAAAACTTAAAAAATCTTTCAATAATTAACTTTATTGTTTAATTTATTATATTAATAAATGGAAAGATTAACCAACCATTGTAAATCAAATTAAATCGCTACATTTATGCTAACATACATAAAAAACTAAACTACTCTGATTAAAGACCCTAAATTTTGTCTTAATTTGAAGAGCTATGTGATAGCTAACTGTGTTAAATGATTTTATATTCCTATTATGTGGTGGCCCCTATGTCCCTATGGAGTGGGTGGATCAATGGTAAGGTACTGTGCTGTGCTATTAACTCCTATGGGTTCGAATCTGGCTGTGGTAGATAATTATTTTCTCTTTCACTGTTGCCCTGAGCTGTAGATTTAGCCCTGTGGATTTGGGAGACTTCTGAGGGCCACCCATCCTCACGTAGTGGGTACCCTTAATTGGTAAAAATCTGGTGATTGAGCATAATTCTGACTGAATCACCTGGTATAACTGTTGGTCTTGTAACCGCACTTTCTTACAAAGTACCTGCACCCCTTGACCCTTCATATATTATGAGTTATGGTACAGATTTAATTTCCTTTTATGAAGACTGGAATTCAGTTTTTCAACTTTCTAAAATTAAGAAGCTCAATTTTAAGTTTTAGAAAAAATATGCAAGGTATTATGTAAAAAGTAGTGTTTAAAAATATTTACACCAAGCAAAATTCCCTTAAAATTTCACAATATATGTTCTGCTTAACTTTTCAATTGTGTATTTACATATGAATATACTATTAACCAAAAACAATCATATTAACAATAAATAATTAGATAATATAACAAGTAATTAGTTAAGAATAAATTTAAAAAGCTTAATCAAAAAGGTACGGATGTATTCATATTGATCATACCAATTGATTTTTTGTTTCCTTTTTTATTTAAAATAATATAAGTAATATTATATAATAATATAAAGAAAAAAACAAAACAATGAAAATTGAAATGAAATAAATGTAGAATAGATGTGGCAAATGTTGAAGTTGTTTGTAAAATGGTGGCGTTTGAGTACCTTAGCTTGAAAATGTTCTATGTGTCCTCCCTTACCTGATACATCTTATTACTTCAAAGGAAGGGGGAAGGGTTACCTCTGTTACTCTGTCAACCACGTTTTTCTAATTTAAAACTAGAGACATACTCATTTGCAAAAAAAAGTTCTTTTCGCCTTCAAAAATTGAGGTAACAAAAACAAACATAAAATATACCAATTTTTTTTCCAGTGGACTTGGTTTACATTTGGCTCATTATGGCTATTTCTGGTTTTTATTAGCTATTGCAGAAGTATATTAAAATTTAAAAAAAGGAATTTACAGAATGAAGACTAAAAATTTTCGAAAACGTTAAGGATCTGTTGTAATTTATGTACAACAAGCAATATGTTAAAAAAAAAAAAAAAAAATAGTGAGGTTGTTTTCTACTAAATAATTATTGACAGCCAAAGCTCGCCTAATGAAATTTTGAATCGTTTTGGCTCCACTCGACCCTTGTGACCATTTTAGGTATTACTAGATTTTTGTTATAATTGTAAAAACCACAGTTACAAGCATTGAGAAAAAATGTGAATAAATTAAAAGTAAAATTCATTCTAAGTACAATAATTGTTTACAAATAACTAGCATAGATTTTTATTAATTATATGTAATTCTTCTAATTTTGTTCCAGTGTATAAAAAATACTTCTGTTCTCTTCTAGCTAAGGTATAGTTTTAACAAAATCCAATTTTATTATCTTCAATAATGAGTTTTTGTAATTGACCAAGAAAAAAAAATCAATACTCCCTCAAAATTTGAGGTTTTAAGTTTCAAGATCTGTTGAAACTGAAAATTGATTTTTAAAAAATACCTCGGTCCAATATCTGTTTCTTTTCACTATGAAGTCTGGAAAATTTTTTTTTGCATATAGATTTTTTTTTCATTTATAGATCTGATTCCTAATTCACAGATCTTTCTTCGATGATCGTCATAACTCTTACCATCTGCTATTTCATTACAAAATTGCAATTTTCACCCACATTTCTATGGAATAACGCAAAATCTGTGATTTCCTCCTTAGTTAAGTTGTTCCATCTGCAAAATAACAATTTATGTATTTTTTTTTGTCTCAAATATTTGAAGGATGGGACTTCATCCATATTCCTCTTTGTTTTTCCGTTCCTCATCAATGAAAAAAAAACTTGCTTTTTTGGTATTAAATTAAAATTGTTTAAAACATTTGTACCAGAAACACTCGTAATGTTCTGTATACAAATATTTAATTTTTGAACAATTCCTTTGGGATTACTTTAATGTTTGGTACTGCTTGCATGCTGCATGTTTAAAGTATAATTTATAAAAATGAATACAGATTATTTATGATCAAAGGGATCATATTAATAATTAGAATGTTTAGCTAATTAACATTAAGATCTATTTACTGCTAACAGTTCAAGTGTAGTTATTACTTTTTTACTTTATTTTTCTCCTATATCAATCATTGAATCAACTACAAAAATGAAGTCATCTATATTATGAAACAGACTCTCAGTTTACAGGAGCAATATTAGACTGAATGAAAAACTCTCATCTAATGTCTTTTTAAGATATTTTAAATCAAAAGGATTTTTGTGTTTCTCTATAGCATTAGTGTATAGTTATACAAAATATTTAGAACTTCAGTGTTAATAATTATATTTGCAAAAAATATAATTCTGATCTTCAAAAGATCCAGACAATTAATTTTGAGAAAATATCCTCACTTTTAAGTTATATTTTAATTTTTGCTAATTATAATCCTTTACATTTTAAAATAACATGTTCATAAATCCGATTGATTTTATTTGTGATCCTCTATTGCAAAAATATGTGAAACTAATGAGCATTGTAATGATATCAGCTATGAATATGAAAGTTAATCGCTGATTATGATCAAACTTTTGAAACTACATACTGAGCCGTGGTTGTGAACTGACCAATCTTGTCAGTGAGTTGGGGATGATAGATTAGCTGGCTTGAGCCTATGGTTACCATATCTAACTTCAGTTGTCTCCTTCGAATCCTGGATTTTACTACAAACCAGTTCTTGGTATTCTATTATTATTTTTTCAAATAATGGAATCGACAATGATATGAGTAACCAATAGCAGCTAGAGCTGTGATTCTGAAAGATTGAAAACTTAAGGTTGAAGAGATGGAATGAATTTGTACATTTAATCTTGAAGGTGCTTTATCATTACCAAGGAAAGGATTACTGTAGAAAAAAAAGAGCATATTTTGTAGCTTCCATTTTGAAATATGTACGACTTAGATTTTCAATAACAATGAGAAATGCAATAATCCATACATTATGCAACATTAATTAGTTAAAATTTTGTTGTAATTAAAAGTTTAATATATTCCCGAACAAACTACTGTTTAATTCTAATCTATATAATATCATTTGATATGGGAAACCTATAATAAATATGATACTTTAGAAAGATAGTGATTCAAAAGTTACAATATTAATGTCTTAGTGTAAAGAACACACATAATGTTTTTAAAAAACTTTTTAAAGACAGTATAGGAGTCTGTGATATATATATATGTCTCAGACGACTTACTAGTGACTACATAGTTTGATGAGATGAAATTGGGTTAAATGAAAAGTGATGAGAATAAGATGATCAAGAATTTTAATGCCTAGATGTTGGAAACTCCATAGAAACAGAGTGGACAAGTAAATTCAATTCCTCCATCCATATATTTATATCCGATGTATTCCCCAAATATTTCTTCTTCACTTTACCATTCCAGTTTATGCAATCGGCCATTTTCAAGCTGCAATTCAAATTGTACAATTATTTAAAATAAAAAATTAATGAGTCAAAATAGTATGTTCAATTGAAACATATTTTGACTAACAAAAAAAATACTTGGCCCATCTTCCCAATAATGTGACCAAGCTTATTTGATGAGGAGGCTAATCTTGTTGGAATATGAATACCCCTGTATCGGTCCTGAGCCTGGATATCGAACAGAAGATTGAAAAAATTAAAAACATGATTAAAATAAAATGCTGAATTATTAAAAAAAAAATGCAATGGAAAGACAAAAAGTTCATGGCAAATAAATAATAATATAATTAACTAGAAGCAGTATTTCAAAATATACAAAAAAAAAGAATAATTTTTTGTATCTTGTATTCTATGGGACAAAATACAAATTAAAAAAAAACAAAATACAGAAAATGTAAGTAATATGAAGTTGAGGTGTTTTATTACAAAAGAAACAAAAAGTTAAACCTCCGAAATACATATCTTACCAGTAATGCATATCAATTGATGATGAGATATCTTCAATTTGTTGCAGTGCAAGTATCCGAAATATTTAAAACACTTAACTAAGTGAAATAGAAAATGTTAACTTTATATGTCGCTAAGACTTACCTGCTTGTGTATTATTATCTCCTTTATGACAGCTTCTTTGAATTTCAGCTGTTCGGGTTTTAATAACAATTAAATTTGTATTAATCTAAGCAGTTATGCAATTATTTATAAAAAGTGAGATTATAAACCTGTTGCTGGATTATATTATATTAAAAAGTCTTAATGAATTTCATAAGGACCATACCGTGAATTGAATTCCTTCCTTCTATTCGTTGGCTCAATATTTTCTTTTCCTTTCACTTTTCAGCTGCAGTAACTTCTTTCTTTTATATCCATGCTTTGTAATAATTAGTACTGTGCCAGTATTGCTCAGTAATTTATTATTCCATTTTCTTTTATTAATTTATCATAAGATGTGGTTATTTACATTTATATATACTCTTTTTGAATAAGTTACAAACAAATATTTTTTATAAGTGGTTCAAATAGGTATGGATGCAATGTAAATTCTATAAAGATATATTGCTTTTCGCTGTTTTTTATGCCTTCAATTGTTACAAACCACTATGCCATAATATATGTGTATGTGTGTGTGTAATATTTCTCTTATAAGATTGTTACTTATTTTTATTTCTTGTATTTGATTTAATATTATGATTTAAAAACAAGTCTAAAACAAATCTTGGTAATCGTAAATTAATTTATTTATGTTTTAAACTTTCTCTTTGTAAACATGATTAAAATAAATTATTTTATAATGTTACAATGTCGAAAACATTATTTTTTGTATTTATTATAATATTATTAACTTATTTGCATGGTGTATTTTTAGAACATATATATTTATATAATTGTGGATTTTAAAACATTTGTTTATAAATTTGATTTTTATATATTCATAAATATATGTTTATGAATAGCTCAATTAATTTGTTATGTTTTAAACCCTTCATCCTTAAAAATAAACTTATGTATGCTAATGTCTTCTTCATATAAAACTATTACTATCTTTATAGATGAAGCTTTTTTTTTTTTTTTTTTTTTTTTTTATGGGAACCTTTTCTTTTTTTAAACTTAATAATAGTTATGCCTTGATACTCTTCTTATAACAACAGATTTTTGTTTCTACATTATATCTGAATTTTAACCATTTGCTAGATTAATTCTACTTGACTACTTTTATTTGTATTTTCTCTATTTCTTTAAAATAATTTGTGAATTAATTTTCAGGAATTTTTTAATTTTTATTCATCTTTAATCAATAAATATTATTTATTATATTTGTTATTGTGAAAAAGTGAATAAAGATAATTTAGCATATTGAGTCTAATTAATTTTTCTTCCTTATAGGTAATCAATCACATAATTATATATCGTAATTTATCTTTTTCTCTACTAAATTTTAACTAGTTAAAATGAAGTTTTGTAGCTCTAACATGGACTGGCTTATCAGCAGCACTGACAGGTTCGACCATCTATTGTTGAAATAGTATCATTCATAAAAATTGAGTTTTTTTTTTTTCTAATTCAAAAATAATTTTATTTTCGCACTTTTTTTTTTTTTAAATATTAAAAGTACAGGTGTACAATTTACTCCTGACATTTTGCATGAGGCCAGAAAGCTTGACCTTTTTACCCCTGGCTAGGATGCTTGGTGAGGTCTACAAAGAATGATGTTTATACTAACCCTCAATTTTCAAAGGCTACCCCACCTCTATCTTTCGAGGATATTTTTACGATTCTTTCTTAACACTATTCTTTGGATTTAGATAGAATAAATGTAAAACTACATTATGAACCTCTTCTTGATGATTGGTGGGTTTTCCTAGAAGATAGTCAGGCACTGCTGGGAACAGATGTTAATCTGGTTTAGAGATGTTGGAAATGATCAAAATATCGATATTTATCAAGAAATATATAGTTATCGATATTTTGTCCGATAGCTTTTTCCGATACATCGAAATACCTATATTGAAATTTGACTAGCGAAAACCTTTATTTAAATAAAAAATGTGTACTATTATACAAAACCATAGTGCGAAATTCAGAAATATAATATTTGAAAATTATATTTTACATAATATAGATACAGTATAATATCAAATTACATTTAAAAACATAACATTTTTAATTCATATAACAAATTAAAAAAACAAAAAAAAAAACAAGAAAAATTGAATATCAAATTACATACATTTAATAATATCTGTTCTATTAATGATATAGGTATATATTTCAATGTAGATGTTAGAATCGATTTTAATATCGATATTATTAAATAATTTAAATATCAGTAATCGTTTTAATATCGAATGAATTACTCCTTCGTAATTCCAAAAAAACATGGGGCGTTGTCTTTTTATTTATGATATTTATACACGATTTATGATGGATTGGAACAGTCCTGGTTCTATTGGCAATTCCCGAGTAATTTTCTTCCAGTCTCTCCCTTAACTGAATCTTGCTGTGCTTTCTCAGTGTATGATGATTTTCCTCCACAACCCTCTTTCCTCTCGAGGCTGATGTCACCACTATCGAGTTTCTCGCACCAACTTCTTTCAGAAAGAGTATCCTGTTCTTCAAATTCTTAATTTGGTAGGGAAAAATGTGGTATTGACCAGAAAGACTTCGATATAGATCAGACAAAACATATGAAGGTGAGGTGTGTTTTTAAGCAAATCGTCTGTGTTATCATTATAACTGAGGTATGAGAGAAGGTAAAGAGGAAACGAGACAGCCAATGGACGAGCTTTGGCCTAGTCGAGAAAAAAAAGAGAGCTTGGTGGTTTGGTCTGATAGTGGTAATGGTGAAATCGGATTCAGGCTGGAGATTCTGAAAGCCCCTATCCTCAGCGAGTATGTCCATCAATAGAGACGCTGCCTTGTCCCCTTCCAGGTCCTGTAGGAACTGCTATCGCCCTGAACAACTAGTACAAGAGCCCTTGAGGTGAAAATATTAGTTATTTCACCCCAATTTCGGATTACTTTAATGAAAACTATGTATTATTTCTAAAATTAATGAGTCTGCCAAGTATAGGTAGGGGGAATCAGAAAAGGCGACTGTTTCAAAACGTTAAAAAAAATTAATTTTTCATTCAGAGCTCTATATCTTTAAAACTAAGAGAACATCATTTAAAGTAGAGTAAATTTGCTAATATATGAGCTCTAATAGTGCTATTTAAGTTCGATAGTTTTCGAGGTATAGCTTTTTTAAAAGCAACATCTCATAAAAAAATGTACTGAAAGATCAGTAGGTGAATTTATTTTGAGAAATCTATATTTCAAAAACCATTCGACGTACAGATGTCTATTAGCATTCAAATAAAAGCTTGTTTAATGGACTATAAAGTAGTTTATGACGTTAACCTTCGTAGAAGTTTTCATGATAATTTCTAAAATGAATTGATTTATGGTTGTTCGGACAAATTTTGATGTGAAAAATTTAGATTCATATGGGAATTTCATAAAAACTACTATCCCTAAAAAGATAGGTGTCGTATACTAATCTATAGTAAGTTAAATAACCTTCATTTTGAGTGCTGGCAGACATTTATAGGTCTTATGGTTCCAGAGATATAT
Source organism: Halyomorpha halys (assembly GCF_000696795.3). Lineage (NCBI taxonomy): Eukaryota > Metazoa > Arthropoda > Insecta > Hemiptera > Pentatomidae > Halyomorpha > Halyomorpha halys. The sequence continues at coordinate 215,095 of NW_027116421.1, read as the reverse complement.
TTTTTTCAAAAATCCAACATATCCGAACTGCTAGAAATTAACATTTTGTGAATTTATTTTGTTAAATATCATAAAAACTACTATTCCTGCAAAGAAAAACGTTACAAACTATCTTATAGTACATTTAACTAGCTTTAATTTGAGTGCTAATAGACATTTTTACGTCGTATGGTTTTTGAAGCATAGATTTCTCAAAATAAATTCACTAACTACTAATCTTTCAGTACATTTTTATGAAATGTTGCTTTTTAAAAAGCTATATCTTGAGAACTATAGAACGTAAATAGCTCTATTAGGACTAATATTTTTACACATTTACTCTTTCTTAAATAACGTTCTCTTAGGTTTTCTAGTGCTGTGGGTAGTTTTAAAGATATAGAGCTCCGAATGAAAGATTAGTTTTTTTTAACAAGAAACAGTCGCCATTTTTTATTCATCCTACCTATGTATACTTGGCAGACTCGTCAATTCTGACTAGTGATAATAGATAGTTTTCATTAAAGTAATAAACAATTGGGGTGAAATAACTGTCTTTTTTCTTCCCGGCTCTTGTACTAAACGGGTTGGCACATGCCTTCATTAATATTATGAATATTATTCGTTAATAATTTATAAATAATAGCTAGAGCTCTTCATGGATTGCTCTGCTTCTCGTGAATTTTTTTAACCTTGTGGGAATGACATCATAACAACATTGTTCTAGAGAAGTGGATAGCCTATACCCTCTATAAGTCGTTTTCGCCCTGTAAAACATTAGTTTTGACACCTTCAGTTACATTTTCATGCTCTGAGATATATTTTTTTATGTATATATGAATAGTTGGCCGTATAATTTAAAATATGAAGAAGATGGTCAAGGTTGCGGTCAAAAAGAACAAAATAGTTTTCAACTATTCATTGTCCGACGTTTCGCCCCACTTTGCACGACTTCTTCAGGACTGTTCAAGACGATAGGTTAATCAAACATTGGTTTGTTTAACCTATCGTCTTGAACAGCCCTGATGAAGCCTTGCAAACTGGGCCGAAACGTCGGACAATAAATAGTTGAAAACTAATTATCATCTTCTCCATATTTTTTTAATGGTTTAGATGCATTCAAAACTACTCCAAAATTATTCCCTTAACATCTCATCAGAAAAAAAATAATCTTAACAACATTTTCGGACTGTTTTAGAATATTTAGTTTCCTGAAAAATTTGTAAAAAGCTGAGTTAGGCCGTTCTTCTTCTGTAGTATTCAATTGTTATTAAAATCTAATGATATCAAATTAAATTTTTTACATATTCTCTCTGTTTTGTCGTTATTATAATCCACTTTTAATTTATTAAACTTTAATTAATCAAAGCCTGCGTTCATATTTGATACAAAATTAATTACTTTTCCTTTCATCGTTGAAATAAATACGCATTGATGCCACTGTATCTAGTAGTTTTTTTTTTATCTAGTTCAGTCTTGCTTGTTTGTTTGCTTTAGAAATTGAAGTTTTATTATATTCTTTCATAGTACTCTACAATTATCTTCTAGAGAGAAAACAGATGAATAAGCATGAAACAACAGCTGTTTCATTAAACAATTATAGGGCGAATATTCAAATTTATAATATATATTAAAATATGGTTATTGTAATTAAACACCTGTTCATTCGTTTTACAATATTTAGACCCCACGGTAAAAAAAATAACCCAATGGAAGATGTTACTGCAAGAATTACTATTTGTATAGCTCAAGCAAGTAAGACTGGCTTTAATGGTATCGTAAGTACCACGTTATAGATATAGATATATTTAAACTTTTGCTGATATGTGATTCTCATTTTTTTTTACTTTCATTTACCTATATATGGAATATATAATAAGGAAAAGTATTATGATCGTGAATAATTTCGAAGTCGATTTTCTATAAAAATGCATGTTTTGAGGTCCCCCGAATCCAAAAAACCTAATATCGCAAAATGGTACGTTTGTGAACAGCGTACCCTAAAAAACGAAATGTAGGAAACTGAAATTGTATATTAAGGTGGGATGTGACAGCAACTTGTTCGCCAAAATCGACCTACCAGACCATGTTTTGTCCTCATGGAAGTAGACTAGTAATAGTGTACAATGGATAAAAAAAAAATAAAAGAATTTTATGAATAACTAAAGAAGAAAAATAGATTAATCGATTCGTACGGCAACTACCCAAAACCTAAGGACGTAAGTAGGTTAGTAAATGAAAGAGTTGTGTAATGCCGTGTTTTAAAAATATGTTTCAAGAAAACGAACGTGGACAAATTTAAAGCGAGTTATTTATTTTCGGCCCCTATAGTGTTCTGTACTTTTAAAATTCGGTAGTAAACGAAAAAAAATATTCTTAAATAACGCGAAACATTATCGTGAAAAAGTTTTTATTCAAATTCCTACCAAGGAACACAGGTAACCTATGCGATTTGAATCGAGTCAATTAAAGATTTAAACTCAAATACATCCAATGTTTTCATATTGAAATACAAATTTCATTTTCTTGTTTGTAGATGCATATTGTCGAATAACCTTCCTGAAAATTATAAGTGAGCTCTAGCGGGAGTAACCGAAAACAAGGCGCTAGTGTTTTGTTATTTATAGTTTTTAAGAGATCCCTGCATTGTCAGTCAGAATGACAGTACAACCTAACATGAACGTTCAGATTGATCTTATAGGGATCTTTTTAAAACTATTAACAAAAAAAAAAAAAAAACCCGAACACTGACGCCTTGTTTTCGGTTACTGCCGCTAGAGCTCACTTATGATGGATTATCGAGAAAATTTTAGAAACCTATCATTAAAAATTTTAAATGTAGGGGAGGCTGCGAGTGCTTTTCACTTTATGCTTCTAGGAAAATTTCTAAATGATACTTTAACAAGCTTTCGGTTTATCATGAATTGAAAGAGATACAGCACAAGATCCTAACTGTTCGATGTGTCTATAAAGCGTCAGTAAAAACTGAAAAAAATTAGGGGTTTGTTTTGTTTTCGTGATCATGTTAGTGTTGCTTTTGAATGATGGCTGTCCGCATTGGGGTTCCTTTATACTACCAGTTCTATAAAATTAAAGTTGATAACATTCGTTGATGTCATGCCCAAGACAAAATATATTTTTTCATATCTCTTGAATAGAGGAGCTATGTTAGAGCCCGATTTTGGCATTTTGAATTCAGGTTATTGCCGGCCTCGGACGTGGTTTTTTAAAATATATATATACCTGTTAAAGAGTAAAGTTATAACTGAATCGGTACTGACTGCATAGTTTTATTGTAAAATATATTTGTATATTTCGCATTGATAAAGATTATAAAATGATTGGTATTTAAATTTTATTTTTTGTTTTTCCTACCCAAAACATGTTAAGATAGGCCTTTCAACAGTTAGACCTATTATTATTTTTATAGTCCAATCAACTTGAAACCAAATAGACGTACTGATGGGAAGTTTTCGAAACGTTTCCAAAATTTTGCTCATTTAAGCTTTTTAATATGGTAATAAGGAATTTCAAGTTTGTAAACTCCATTTCTTTTACGAAATATTACAAAAAACTCAACAAATAAATCTTCTATAAGTTTTTCGTCCATAGCGTGAAAATATTGTAGTTTTAGCCATATTAGCTAAAAACTAAAAATTAAACAAATTTAAATAGTTTGAAAGAATGGTGCCAAAACTGGAGGATTAAAATAAATTCCAATAAATCCCACCAAATCACATTTACCCTTCGTCGTAAACTAGTGACATCCTGCCCCAGAGTATCCTTTAATAATACCCCACTTATTCCTGTCGAACAGATCCGTTACTTAGGACTACATCTGAATAAATGACTGACATGGAATCCTCATACAAGACTGAAAAGACAGGAAACTACTCGTCGATTCCAACTATTACAACATTTACTAGATGGACGGTCTAAATTTCAAATCCATTACAAAAGACTGATCTAAATGACTATTTCCATGCCTATCTGGAATACGGATTTTAGCTTTGGGGCTCCACTAAACCATCGAGTTCCTCCCGAATCCAATCCTTACAGTCCAAAATCCTTAATGCTCCTTACTTTGTCACAAATCAAGTCATCCATCAGGGCCTCAATATTCCATATGTGTCTAACCTGGTTTCTTCTTCTTTGCCTAATAACCCTCATACGCGTCTGAAAAGAAAATGGCCTCGTGATCTCCTCTAGGAACGTTATTGGAGTTCTATCAATGGGTAGCTTCTCCTCATGTTTGTGTCATGTCATTATATCACTTACAGCATATTTACTTGTGTATATTTTTATATAGTTGTAAATTACAATAAAAAATTATTTAAATTTTTTCTCAATAAATTTTTCTTGTCCGGATCTTCGTTTTGAAGCAATGAAAGTTTTAAAGAAGCAAATTTGTGTATTGCTCATTAATTTGAACTTGTAATTACCTGAACTTTCAAATATTTTCCCAAATTATTAGAAAAAAAGCAATATTAATATATTTTCTTCTGACAACTTTAAAGCTATATATTGTTCTGTCGATTTATAAGAAATTTAAGATGCGAAAACTATCAACTATCTATAATTTTGATTCGTTTTGTTCAGTTGATATGAGCTCGAACCGAAACCTAATGAAAAATCGGTCAAATTGAGACGAGAAATAGGTACCTGAAGAAAACATTGGCAAACAGTTGGAATTCGTAATCAGTATTCCAAAAAATACGTACAAACAATTTTTAAAACTGTCTAAAACTTGGCATAAATTCATTTCGTCTCAACCTAAACCAAAAAAATCAGATGAAAATTATTAGCAATTTTCTATTATTTAATTTAGTATAAAATGATATATAAAACAATATATGATTTTCAATTTATATAAATACTAATTTTGTTTTTTTCATTCATCCGGGAAACAATTTTGTTCAAAAGATTGAAATTCACAATGAGTACTCAACAGAATTTTCAAGTATACTCCAAAACTTTCCGCTGAGATCCATTTCAGGTCCTCATTTCAATGCACCACTAATCTTAAAAGAGTGCTTGCTATTAAACAATGCCATGGGCAAAAACATTATAGAGTAAGAAGTGTAAAGAATTTACTCTTGCTTAATTTATTATAGGTTGATGTTGCTTAAAAGAAGAAACGAATTTGCATCTAGAAGATAAAAACTGAAAAAAAAAAATTAATTTCTGTGCATTTTTTACAATTTTATTTGCATTTTCAGAGAAAATTCTTGGTTACAAACTTGAAATTTATGATCAGTACCCTAAGAAATAAAAAAGAGCAAATTTTCAAATTAACTCCAAAACTTTTGAGATAAAAGTATCAGAAGAGTTAGGACTATTAGTACAACATTTAATATTTTATAAATGAAAAGTCTATTATTCTAATTGTCCATTAGTATTATTGATATCCTAAAAAGCAAACAAAAATTAATATTTAGGTATGGATATCACTTATTCTTGTTTTTCTGTTAACATTTCTTTCCTTAAACCTTGGATATAAAAATATTTTATTTTAATTAAATCTTACTGATTATATTTATTTGTCTTACCCTCATTCAAATAATTAGCAGTATGACCTCATATGAGCCAAAAATAAATATTTTAGTACTCTTCTCTTAGCTTACATAATATTATTTTATATTAATAAACTATGATATCTGGTTTTTAAATGTTCCATTGGTCTCTCCTTTGTTTTGTTTCAATATGTCTGTAATTAGTTTTATTGTTACATTGTACATCACACATGAACTCGAATTCACCTTGTCCTCCGTCAGTTTCACATTTTTTTTTTTTTGCTAACTTAGTGTTTAGCCATTGTTTTGAAATACATATACACATCTTTGGTTGCTTGTACTTTTAACACTTAATAGAAAATATCTCGATATGTTCTTATACGGTTCATTTCCTCATTTATCGAGCCTTGAATAAATGTTTATTTTCAGGTCCTTTCCAATGCTCGAACTGTGGGAGGTATTACAAATATATATACAATCTTAGATATCATCAGAGGGTTCAGTGCAATAAAGAACCTGCCATTAAATGCGAAAAGTGCACCTACAAGTGCCATAGGTTTGGTGACTTAAAGCGACATAGCTTTATAAAACATCAGATTATTTTGGCCAAACCTAATAATGATCTCTTATAGGATATGAAAAATGTTATTGTTCGTAATGACAATTTATCCATGGATTATTTTATTTTTATGTGTACATTATTTTCTGAGCGAACAATTTACCAGATTTTTAGTTTATAATGGAAATGTAAGAAAGAAACAAAGTGTAAAATTTGTTATAAGAAAAAAGTGTAAATAAGAAATAAAGTGTATTTGGTTAATATCTATCTAACATTGATTTTTTGTTTTTATCTTGTTTAAAATAAAATGTTATTTGGAGTTTGGCTCTTAACAATGTTCCTAGTACAAATTACGTTTATTAAAAGTTTTGTGAATAAAGTTTTATCACCTATAGTTTTTTACTCTTTTTATGAATATAGATTCCTACATAGGTATATTTATATATTTAATACATGCTTTTATCAAAATTCCATATAATTTATTATTTCCTTATCAACATAAGTCAACAAAAAGGTTGAAAACTATTATATCTTTGTAAAATAAAATTTTATTCAGTTTAACCTATATTTTTGTTTATTAATTCACTTATTATAATTGTCTTTACTTGCACTTTTTGTTAAATTACTATCAATAAACTTATCCAAAGTTCATGTCCTTGAGACTGACCAGATTGCCCGAAACGTTGGAGTTTTAAGTGAATCAGTAAAGAAGTTGAGACTATATGGATACATTTTATTATAGTTGATAAACCTTACCAGTCTCAAACAAGAAATTTATATTTTTCTAGTTATTTTATGTAAGAATATTTGAATGAGTATTAAATCGAGGAGATAAAGCTTTTGTGGGGAGGGAAGGGAGAGAGTGCATCAAAGCAAAAACTCAGTTTCAATTTTTTTTTTCTTTTCTTATGTTGGCCCAAGACTCCCGTTGGAGTCCTACACTGCCAGTTTCAATTTACTGCTTAGCATATGTTAAGGTCTCTCAAATCTTTGTAAAAATCTATAAATATTATTTTTAGAAACTAGTTTTCCTCCTTATTCTTTTACATTTTATCCTATACATTTTGGTTCTCGAGAGAAATTATTTTATTTGATTTGCCCAAATGAAATATTTTATTTCCCAGAGCAATGAATATTTTTGAACCTTGTCTTCATTGGTTTAATTCACAGTCTTTACCATTTAATCTACTCCTCTGTACTTCTCATTATGAATAGCTATGCGTAAAATCTCTGTCAATTTTTAAACAACAAAGGTCAGTAGCACATTTCTTAAGTTCCTGCAATATCTGTAGTCTTTTGATTGGTTGATTCCTCACTGTTCTTCTGGTCTAAGAGTGACCTTCAGCTCTGGTTGAATATGTCTATTCATGGACCTAACCGGCTGAAACTGTTTTCAGCTCCTTGTAGTATCGTTGCTGCTTAACTTCAGAGATTGTATTATCAACATCCACATCATTCTGTAAAAGCCACCTTTAGTTGGGAAGAATGAAACATTAAGTTATGAATGAGGTTGGTTATAGTTTCTTCAGAGATCCATTTCTCCAAGACTATTCTCCTGGTAATTCAGTGAGAATCAGTATAAAGTCAAACCGAGAAAAGATATTACTTATTCTCAGTCAATTATGCAATCCTTTGTGACCCCTCATCCGATGAAATTATTATTTCTATTCAATATTAATTGGATACTTCTATTTTAAATTTATTTTAAAAGCAATTTGCTTTAATTTTTTAACTGCTCTTGCAAATATGAAGTAAAGAACCATTAATGTTTTTTTTAATTTTATAATAATTTTGAATTGCATTTAGTTTGAGCTTTTAAAAGATCAGTTTTTCTAAAAAAACAAATTATGTTATCAAGTAATTTTTAATGTTTTTGTTAATACGATAGAGATTTTTTTTTAGTTGATTCTAGAAAAAGATGAATTGAACTTATCTGTTATTATTTTCTAAATAATTTACCAACAAATTAATAAAAAAATTTATGAATTCAGATAATTTTTTTGACGATTACAAAAACTTTTCATCTTAACTTGCTTCTGTTCTTAAAAAAAACTTTGTAAGAAGAAGTGATTAAAACAATTAGTATTTTGTTGGCAAATTTCCAACCAAGTTGTTGTCCGTTTTCGTACTTTTGGTAGGAATTAATAGAAAATGAGGTTACTCTTTGGTTGGAATAATGCTAATAATACAACTTTTCTGCGACTCATTGTAAATGATGACATTCATTTCAGTCATAAAGAGATATTCTCTTCTCCATCTCTCTATAAATAGATTCTACCCATTAGGGACTTTTTTTGTTGATGAATTGCCATAGCTAAGTGTTCAATGAAGGTTGATATTTCATACCTTTCTAGTCCAACTCACTACTGCTTACTTAGTGTCGGTCAGTTTCTTTTATTAACTTTATTATTGTTTGATAACTGTTAATAAAACCTCAGCATATTTTAGGAAGGATAAATTGAGATTATATCACAGTATTTGATTGCTAAGTAATTTGGTCTTTGTATAAAATATTTGTTGTTTGTGGTAGCATTTATTTATTCTCTTATTCATCCTTAAAATAATTTCTTTCCAACTGATTAAGTTTTGGTCTCTTCTGTAAAAAAAAATTTCGATCATATCTTATTTTCATGATAAACTTTTATCCATTAGAATTTCCATCAAAAGGTTGTCAAATTAAAAATCTATAATGTGTATCTTTTTAAAACTTTTTTTTTTCTTTTTTTGTTGTACTCTTCTCCGAAAGGCTTAGTTTAAGTTTCTATAAACTTAAGGTATGTCCATAAAACTTTTCCTTCATAGATCGATTCCCCTGAACCTGTGATGGTCGGACACGAGGTTCGCTTTGCACTTGTATCAGTTAATTTTTTTTTTTGACGACAGTTTGTAATAACTATCGAAGAAACTCACTCCTTCCTCTATGTTATAAAATATTTACGTTAATCTTAACTAGTCAAATCACGAACACGCTGACGAAATTATCAATGTGGTTTTAGATGAATTCGTTCAACTATTATCAAATTTTTTCATTGCGTCAAATATTACAGAAAAAGTTGGAATATAATGGGGAAGTTCATCACCTCCTTTATCTAGATTTCAAAAAGGTTTTCGATTCTATTGACCGCCAGAAGCTGTATAATATTCTGATTGAACAGTGAATACCAAAGAAGTTAGTAAACGAATGTGCATGACCAAAACGTTTAATAAAGTATGAATCGGTAATCATTTTTCTGAGAAATTCATGGTTCGGTCTGGTTTAAAACAAGGCGATTATTTATCACTTATATGATTTAATCTAGCGCTAGATTACGTTATTAAAAGTGTGATGAATACCGAAAAGGGTTTAACTTTGGGAGGTATAATACCGGTGCTTAGGTATGCTGATGATTTGGTATTATTGGGTGAGGAAAAGGATACTTGAAATAAATACGGATAAAACAAAATATATGGTTAGCAGTAGAAACTGGAGCAATTTTGGTAATAAGATATAGGAGCAAATGCGTTTGAACTGGTAGATAAGTTGAAGTATTTATGTTCTACGGTAATTAGAAAACACGAGATTGATGAGAAAATAAAAGCGAGGTTGAAGGCAGGGAATGCTTATTAGTTTTTAGTTTCGAAACTGCTTAGCTCGCGCCTTCTTTAGAAAAACTTTAAAATTAAACTTTACCAAACTATTATCCTTCCCACTGTTCTTTATGGATGCGAGACTTGGCCTCTTACAGTAAGGGATGAATAGCGCCTTAAGGTTTTCGAAAATAAAGAATTATGTAAAATATTCAGAACTAAAAAGGATGAATTAACGGGAGAATTCACACACAGAGAAGACTACACGACGCTGAAGTAAAGGCATTGCGGCGTGTAAGGCTTGACGGGTGAACGACTGACGGGTAGACGAAACGTAGATGAGAGGATTGCGTTAAAACTGATTTAGTAGAATTGGGTTTGGATGGGTGTCACTAGTAATGAACTCACTTATGCACCTTGAATCGGAAGTAAGTCCTCTAAGTTTAAAAACCAAATTAAATCAATGAATTTACTAAAACATACCTTCAAGTTGATTTAATTATTTTGTAAAATTCCTTTATTATCCAAATATTTTCTGTGACGAAAAAACTATTTTTTTAGATGTTTTAATATGATGAAAACCCTCAAATTTTTGTGAAGTGGATACTTCAGAATTCTAGTCTCATTATTCTGTATATAAATATGTAGCATTTATATCTGTTAATTATTAGGCAACTATTAGGTGTCCTATTGACCAGTGGTTACCAAACTGGATGCCACAGTACCCTGGTATGCCACAAGTGTATGCCAGGGGTGCCATGAACAAATGCCATGCTACCATGGGAAATAATAATTAATTTTTGCAGTAAAGAAGTAGAATCCATTTGTTTAAAATGGCAACATCCATATGGGCTGTAGTTGTGCTTTTATTTATTTATTTTTTTTATTATTAATGTTTACCTACTGTTAAAAATGCATGCTATACATAATGCACTTTGGATATTTTGTGTTTTAATAAATGTTCGAGCTTTTAATTTTAATTTCTGCTATTAGGATAATTATATCATAATTTTTTTTAGTCCGACAAGGGTGATGCAAAATTTTCAGCTCAGACATGATTGCCGTGAATTTTTTTTAGTCTGAAAAGGGTGCTACAGCGAAATAGGTTTGAGAATAGATTGTAGTATGAATGTTTAATTGTATTTGAATGAGGTCGCAACAAAGTATTTTAATTAACAAATGAGAGGGTGAGAAGCCAACTGGTACAAGTAGTAATTTTGTAAAATGAATTTTTTTTTCCATCATTCTGTGCCTGGACTAAATTAATGCTTCATATTGTCAAATTGTGATATAATCAATAACCACATGATTATTGATAAGTTCGTCAAAGCTGAAATATAAATTTAGTTCAGAAATGCATAAGTGATTAAAAAAAAATCGTATTACAAAAATTTCAGTTGTACCCTTTAGATTCTCACCCACTCATTTATTGATTAAAACAATTTGTTGTGACCCTTTGAAATTTACTCGATTGTACATTGTTGTGTACACAAGCCTGGGTTGCTTCTTTCTGTGTATGTTCCTGTAGCTGCTCAGTAAATATGGTCATGTTTTCTAGTTAGAAATTGCTCACTTTCAGTTTTACTGTATTATTTTTTATCCTTTTCATCATATTAAAGTTTCACATCAATTGAAATTATTGTTCTTTTAATTAATATTTATTTAGAAATAAGCATTAATCGAATACAAATTATATTAGTTTATCTTCTCTTATTTATACCTTTACCATATAGGTATATTATGGATTTCTAAGACTTTATTAATTATTTTTACTGAATAAATTCCAAAAAAAAATTGGAAATAAAATAATTTTTCTACCTGTGTTTGTTGAAAATGTATTACCTTTAAAAATGTGTTATTTAATATTGTGCAGTGACTTCATCCTAACTACATCTTTCTTATAAAATAAGCTCGAGCAAGCAAAACTATTGCAGATATATGGTAATTTGATCTACATGAAAAATAAACACTATATATGCTTATGCAATCTGACGATGATTAATTATGAAAATCAAAGTATTTTTGAACTCATTTTCAATCTTGTTACTTTTTTAAATTATAATAATTATTAAAATTTCTATGTTGTTAATTATTTTGTAAAATATTAATTTTATTTGACGTTATGTACAACTAGAGTTGGAAGGTCAGGAGATGATTTATGTAATGAAGAATGAAATTACTATGTATTATTTTTAAAATTAAATTGATGTATTTTTCTTATTGATTATTTCAAATATATTTTGCATAATTTTTTGTTTTATTTTCATAAATTAATAAATATTAATTGTATTTTTACTGATGACAACTAGACTTTTTAAGTTTAATGTTTATCAATTTTGAATAGATAAAGTATTCAAATTATCTGTCTCCTTTTTGATCAGCACAAATATTTTAAGTCTATTTATCAAATAATTAGGTAAGTAAAAAATTAAAGAAATAAAGACTGCATAAGTTTAGTTAATTATATCAATTTGCCTTGTAAATATTATAGATTGATTAATTAATGCTTTTTAGATGGATTCAAATGTCCCTCTTGTGATCGTTGTTACAAGCACAAGAAAAACATGATTCAACATTACAAAAAGGAGTGCAACAAATTACCACCTTACAAATGCCCTGTCTGTCAGCACAGAACGACACGTGCCAGTCGAGTCACTCTTCACATATTCTCTAAGCATCCGAATTATTTTGAAAATGAATTTAAAAGTCTTAATTTCTAAATAATATTTTTTTATTCTTATTATTTTATTTTACAGTAACCTTTAACTAATTATTATTTGAATTAATATTAGTAACTAATTTGTGTATATTAAAGTAATAATTATTACTGACTCATAGCTTTAATCTTCTTATAGATACTGTGAACAGTATATTAACAATATTTCATCTAAACAACTTTTATTCAAATAAAATTACCTAAAAAGATGCTACCTACCTTCATTCCAATTTTGAAATTTAATTTAAATTGTACTTAAAGGCTTTATCTTTAATTGGTGTAAAAAAAAAATTAATTAACCTAGTGTTCAGAGAGGTTATGTAATTATTTATTTCCATCACTATATTTTGAATAAAATATAAATACCATATCTTTTCTTACTATGTATTTATTGCCAGATTTTAGTTCCCAGATTGTGACTAGTGTGATTTAGTTTTATTATTTAAACTAATAGACAGGTTATTGGTCCAACCATTATTTACTTGCTATTACAAAACAGCGATGCCACATATTTGGTATACAATACCGAATTTGAGTGTTCTTAATTTTTTCGTGATTAACAATAGTTATTTTTAAATTTTATAATTAATAATCACTTTCAAAAATCTAGTATCTTAAAACTAATTGAATAATTACTTTGTTCACGTTCTTCACTTTGTTGAAAAGTTATATTAAGTATGATTTCGTTATTATATATACAATATAATTTTATTTTGTGAAAGCATTGTCCTAATATTATCTTGTATTAATTAAAGTAAAATACTTAATTTTTAAAATGTTGCAGATCTGTCTGATTTGTTTTGTTTCAATTTGCAAGTTATTTTTGTTTCATTGTTAAATTTTATTTTCCTCTGCAAATTTACATTTTTTTTTTTCAAAGTTTAAGTATAGCCATTGGTCATTGTGTTGAAATGATTTTATTTGGTTGACTATATTTTTAGCTCTTATTAGAAAATATTTGGATATGTTCTCATGTGGTTCATTACATCCTTTATCGAGCCTTGAATAAATGTTTATTTTCAGGTCTTTTCCAATGCTCAAACTGTGGGAGGCTTTACAAATATAGATACAATCTTAGATATCATCAGAGGGTTCAGTGCAATAAAGAACCTGCCATTAAATGTGAAAAGTGCACCTACAAGTGCCATAGGTTTGGTGATTTAAAGCTACATTGCTTTGTAAAACATCAGATTATTTTGGCCAAACCGAATAATAATAATCTCTAATAGGATACAATAAGTCTTATTTCCTATTGACAATTAATCCTTTTTTTTTTTTGTAAATTATTTTCTAAAAACGACTGACCTCTTTGTTAGTATAAAATTAAAATGAGAAATAAATAAAGTATTTTTGGTTACTATTAATCTAATATTGATTTTTTGTTTCTTTTGTGTTTAAAAAGAATGTAATTTAACTTTACCTCTTGAGAATGTTCTTAGTACAAATTACATTTAATTAAATTTTGTGAATAAAGTTTTATTGCTCATAAATGGTCTTATACTCTCTTTATGAAATGTTACCCTTATGTATTAATAGATGCTTTTGACTAATTTAGCATTTCTCTTTGTAGACCACACCAAATAAAATTTCATGTTATAATTAAGACTTATTATCACTCTGCTTATTTATTAAACTTGTTTGGAGACATTAACTTACTATTTAATTTTTTAGCATAATATTTATTAGTTCTTCATAGTACAAGCTATGTTTTTAATTAATTTTAATTATATTATAGGTACTGAAAGTTTTAAAAGATATAAGTCATTTCTCAATCATAAAATAGGAATTATCATCTTAATTAAAACATGCATAATTCAATTTTTATTTGAATTAAAATGATAACTCTTGTTATTTAGTAAAAAAATAGTTGCTGAGGATTTAGAGGAATTACTGTTTAGTATAGGTAAAGGTTTCAGTCGTCCTCTTTATATTGCTTTAACTATAAACTTATTTTATGGAATAGTTTTAGTTGCATTAGCTAAAACTAAAAAGAGTGCTAATGTTAGTGAAATAATTCCATAATATTGTATTATCCATTATTTTATGCACTTTGTCTACGCTCTTGATATTAAAAATTTCCATCTATTTTAAATCCAAAATTTAATCTTTGAAGAAAATAATATCATTAATTTTGTAATTTTAAATAAAAATAAATATTACCACTTGAAAAACTTGAAAACTTAGTGAGTTGTTTAAAAGGATCTATCAGGGGAGGTGGAGCGTGGGAAATGAAAAAAAAATCCATATTCTAAGAAGTCAATTAATGAAGGCAGCTCCTTGATTTATTTATTTTTTCCTTCATTAAAATAAATCTATGATTGTAAACAAAAATTTCTAATCAAATGTGACATTTTAATTTTTTTTTGTTTATTTAATTAAAATAGGGTGGGGATAGCTCAGTGTTAAGGCATTGTTGCTACTAACTCCAAGAAACCTGGTTCGAATCCGGCTGTGGCAGATAACTATTTTCTGTTTCACTATAGCCATGGGTCACCCCTGTGGGTTCGGTAGGTTCTGACCATCTCACCTTGTTGCACAACCGTTGGTCTTCTAACTGTACTTCCTTACAAAGTACTCTACCCCTGACCCTTCAAGGATTGCAGTGGTACATACTCAATTTTTTAAGTTGAAATAATCAAAATATGCAATCATATGCATTTACCATGAAATATACAAAAATAATAGGGGTATTCATGATATTGCATTAAATATAAAATGTTTTACCATGTTAAATGTTATAAGTATGGCATTGTGTGCAGCCCTATTTAAAGTCGTGTTAAATGACAAATCCATAAGAGCTCCTAGCAGATTTTCTGAGCAGCTTGTTTAGTAACCTTTCCTTCCAAAACTTTATGTTATTGTTTATTTGTAAGTTTTGATTAAAGTAATTTATTACAACATGCCTAAAATAAGTGAAAAGTGAAAGTGTAAAAGTTTGGCTACTGATTGTCTTTTTTAAAAAGTCCAAAACACTAAACAAAAGAAAAAACAAAACACAAACTGCGAGTAAGTCCCCCAACACGACAACAAATAAAATGGTGACAAGCTCAGCTGGTCTGTTCCGTGGCATGATTCTCCATTTAACAGAGCTAGTAACAGACTCTCAACCATGTTATATGTTATATCGTATTAACATGGTAAGAGAAGAAAATATTTCTCCATTTAACACACTTTAACATGTTAAACTAAAGATCATGAATACCCCTTATATCTGGCTAATTGGATCTAGAGTTTGTTTTAGAACTATAGAAGTGGTACTTAAATTAATTAACTTCATTACCACCTTCACTGGATTGAACATTTTTATTTGGTGTTCAATTTTCATTCTGTTTTTTTGTGGAAGAATTATTAACATTTCGAATAATAATTATAATACATTTTCTATGTAATTATTAAAATGATAGGAGTTCAGTTACTGAAGGAATGAAAATACCTACCAAGTTCAGTGAGCCAACTTCTAGAGTCATTGTCTTGCCAACTGGCAGTAGCTTTTCAAAATTGATAATATAATAAAATGTTGTTTTATTTTGTTCTTGTGCTTCATTCAAAATAACAGCTGAGAGTGTGATTCTGACTTTATATTTATTAACTTATTGAATGGGAATCAAATCTAGGATATGTTAATGATGTTTAATAAGTACCATATTATAGTTTTATGCGGATTATCAAATTTTATTTTATGTGCTCGTTGAAGAGATGAGAGAATTTACAATTGTTTTTCGGGCTATTTAACTTGGACCTTATCAGTGAGGACTTTTCAGTAAATTACTTTATTTTAAATTAACTATTTTGGTTAGAAGGAGATGGTCAGGAAGGAACAAAAGATAGTTATCAACTATTTATTTATTTTCAGCCATCGTTCCAACCCTCCATGTAGGTCTTCATCAGGGCTGTAGGACTGAGGTGTAAACAAAGTCCCCTCAACTGACAGTTGATAATGACAAAAGAATGCATGATAATGATAATGAGGGGTCTTTCTTTACACCTCCAACCTACAGTCCTGATAAAGACCTACTTCATGGGTCAAAACGTTGGCAAAAAATAAATAAACAGTTAATTTACTATTTTTTCTTCCTTCTTGACCACAGCCCTGAAAATATTTTATATATTATATAAATACAATTTTGGCTGGAAGATTTTATTTCATCATTTAATTTTCTATCCACTTTTAAGTGGAGATCCTCTTCTTTGATATTTTATTCTTTGTTGAGAAATTTTCACTTTAAAGACCATGTTTTGAAGCCAATTATCCAATCTTCAGGTTTACTGTAATTACAAAAAAGTTTCTTATTATTAGTATTTACATTGATTTTGCTATTGAGGATTATATTTTCAATATAATATTTTTAAATTTACCTACCTTTGTAGTCTTATTTCGGATCATGATATTTATATTACGCTATACCTCTCCTAATTTATTCTATTATTATAACAATTATGATACCTATTTTATCTATCGATTTCCATTAAACATATTTATTCATAAAAACAAAAGATTTAATTATTCAAATTTTTTTTTTTGAATGGATAAACATGTTCAATGGAAGTTTTTTAAAATTAAAAATGTATGGATGTATTCATATTGATCGGACCAATAGATTTTTATTGAAAATAGGGTACATATGCAATATAACTAATAATATAAAAAGAAAAAATGAAAAGCACTGAAAGTTTTCTAAAACAAGCTTATTTTAGAGAGATTTTTTTCATAGGTACCATAAAAGGAGTAGTCTTCACTTGTGTTTTCTTCTTCATCTTTTTTTTTTCTTTTTTTGTTGAATTTGACTCTCCATTTGTTAATCAATAAATTGCTTTAGCTCAAATTTGTCAATTTTAATCTATAAATTAAATGAGGAAAAAAAAAATAAAATCAATAAATATTATATACAGATGTAAGTGTATAATATGAAGAATTTAGTTCAAGCATTAAATTTTGTCCTCCAAAAATTAAAATTTAGCCCAAAATGTGCTATTTCGAGCTAAATAAAATTAATGATATTTGAATGTCTTTTCTATGATTTGAATTTCCCATACGGGAGTGCTGGGTAATTTTAGAAATATTGTAATGTTATTAGCCAAGTCCATGCAAGTACCAATAATAAACTTTTTTTTAATTACAGTAAACCTGAAGTTGAGCCCCGAAATATTGTAGTGAAACTGTAAATTTCTTAGTAAAGAATGATTTCTCTAGGAGTAGCTCTTCACTACACCCTATTAAATACTTTACTTCAATTAATTATAGTAATGTAAAGTAATTTGTTAAAAAAAAAAATTGAAAAATCAAGGTATTGAGTTTATTCAAGATATAAATCTAGACATTGTTAGCAACATTTGGTCTGATTTTGATTTAAATTTTATAATTGAAATGAAGACTCACATGTTACATCCTTGTACATTTATCATGAATTTTCATAGAACTCTCTTAGTAAAATTCTGTTTTTGAAAAGTTTCTTTTCATATTTATTTTGTGGCATTTTACTTTTCGAACATTTATAAATTGGTTTCATAAGTGGTAAGTATTTATGTCTTTGATGCTACTAATTATGATTATTTTGTAATTTATGTTGAAGATCTCATATCAATGTTTCCTGTTAAGACAGCCGGGTATTTATTACAGATTGAAAAAAAAAAAGATGAGTTAAAAATGTTTGTATCTGTAATATTTATAAATAAAAATTTAAGCATTGTATTGGAATATGTTATACTTAATAAAAATTACTCAAGTTTTTTGTATTATGCTGATCACTAGATCTGCTTTAATAAAAATTACTCAAGTTTTTTGTATTATGCTGATCACTAGATCTGCTTTAATAAAAATTACTCAAGTTTTTTGTATTATGCTGATCACTAGATCTGCTTTGTATAAAATAAGGTTCTGTTACTAAATTTGTTTTATTTTATTTTCACCTTTCCTTTAATTCTAGTTCTTAAATAATTAAACCAAAGATTACTGAAGCAATTTACTGTTTCTTATAAGATTTAATTTCTTTTTAGAGAAGAACTATAAAAATGATATAGTTTATTGTAATAATTTATGCAAAAAAAAAACCTTCCAAGAGGGGAGAGAAATTGAATAGATTTCATCTAAGGGAAAATTGTATTATTATATTTTTATTTTTCTGTTATTTATTAAATTGAAAAATGAATATGAACTAACATTGAAATGCAGGTCCTGAAACATCAATATTTGATCTTTTTTTAGGTTATCGTTGCCAATGTGGTCGTGTATTCAAGCATTCATCAAATTTTTCACTGCATCGTAAATGGGTTTGTGGGAAGGCGCCAAGGTTTTCTTGCTACATTTGTTCATACAAGTCACACTGGAAGGCTAATGTGGCTAAACATGTTGTGGCTGTTCACAGGCCCACAAACATGTTTGGTGTTCTTCCTACTTCTTCTTTTACCAACTAGAAAGTTCTCTTGTACACAATGAACTCGAAATAACCTTGCAGAGGATTCTTGTTGAGAATATTGTAGTTACCTATTTATTATATTATTGTTGAATCAAAGTATTTACTGTTACTTATGTTTTATTTGTAAAAAAAAAAAAAAATATGTGTATTTATTAATTATGATTACCTTAATGATTGTTAAATTATTTATTGAATGAATAAAAAAATACTAATGTTTTATTTAAAGTGTTGGATTATCAGTTCTATATTTGTTTTAGAATTTGAATAGTTCATTCTTCTATTCAAATGAAATAATTTTTCTCATATTTAAGTTTTCAAACGATAAAAAATTGTTATCTTATTTTTAAAGACTGATACATTGTTAAGGAACTGGTAACATTTTTTCTTATACATAATCAAATGTAAATTATCTGTATTAATGCTGGTGCTATATTTAATATATGTTTTTTAGATTGTTGAGTGTATTAACAATTTCCAAATATCATTGGAAGTAGTGTTAAAAGTAATAATTTTTCTTTACTAGGAGTAATCATTTGACATTTATTCCAACTGAAATTTGGCAAAAGACTGACATATTTTAAGTATATATACATGAGTAATTTTGTAGTTTAGCATTTTAAAATATCTTGAATCAATGATAAGCAAAAAATATAGTTCCAATGTAAATTGGAATTGTCATTAAAAATGGCTGTGTAAAAAATATGTACTTTTTTTAATTCTTATAGTAAGACTTGAATATATATCCATTATAATTTTTTTACTTTATAAAAGAAGTAACTCTTGTTCTCCTGAATTCTTTGAAGAACGTTCAACTTAAAGTAATTAAAATTTTGTGTGTCAGATTATTTTTTCTAATTAAATGTCAGCTTAGTCGACGACAGAATTAATACTTTTAAATTATTTCAATATTTTTATAATGAAGGATATATTGTTATTGTAATTACTGACTACCAAAATGTTGCTTTGTAGAAATGATGCAAAGTATATCTTATTACTAGTCTGTTGTTTTTTGTAGTTCAGTTAGTAGTTTTATTTTTGAATCCGCTAACCTTTTGCAACAGGATAATTTATTATTTTCTGATGATGTAGAATATA
>NW_027116421.1:191681-195100 GCF_000696795.3 Halyomorpha halys | reverse complement strand
TTTAAAAAATAATTTAGAGTTTATATAATTAAGAAAACTAAGATTAATTGTTACATATTTATTTTACATAACAGTAAATTAACAAAAACTATATATTACTAAACACGAATGGGGTTATAAGTAGGGATGAGTCTTGTCTTGTTCGTAGCTGAAGGGTAATTTGTTATTTAATAACAAGATTTAATTCGTTTGATGCCTTCCAAAGTAAATTCAGGTAATAATTCATTGAATTTTATTTAAATTAATAAAAAATATATATATATGTTTAAATGAAGGCATAACCTTGAAGGTTAATCATAATTTTAATGTTTTTTTAAACTAAGTTATATTCATTCTTAAATTAATTTATATAAAACTTATTTTTTTCAATTTTTGTCTATTATTTGTATGCTGTGATAAGTATACTTGAAACTGTTTTATGCCTGTATTTTATTTAGGTAACGTAACCATTTGATAACGATTGAATTTGTTAGTTATTTGCATTTGTGCTCCATCATTTTAAAGGTACCATACCTATTTATATGGGGGAAGAAAAATAAAATTGTTTTTATTAATTAAGCTATTTATTATTCTCATCCTTTTTAAGGTTTTTCATATTAATTTACTAGATGAAATATTGATTTTCTGCAATAGAATATGTATATATATATATATTTGAATAAAATACTAAAGAGCTTTTTGAAATTCATAAATTGATATTGTTTCATAAAAGGATATTGCTGGAGATTTACACGACATGATACATATGTGGTGTTTTCTGATATATAACGAGATTACTATAAATAATTTTGGAAGAACATTGGTTATATATGGGGGCTGATTGTATATGAAATAGCAAACAAAGTAGTTAGGATAAAACTGTTCCAAACTGCAGAACTGCATTTAACACTGAGGAAACAAATGATGTAGAAGGCCCTAACTTACAAACATATCCACTATGTGTTATTGGATTTTTTATTGTCATTTAGCAATATAGTGCTCATTTGGTGTACAACAACATATCACAAAAATAAGGATTTTTAAGTGTACCACACTGAACATTGCAATGATTTGAATTTTTAACTATAGTAATGCATCTTTTCTAGTATTTTTCGTACTATATAAATATTAATTAAAACTTTAAATGCATCTCCTAAAAAATTATAAATTTTTAGTGATAACGTTGTAGCAAGTTAGCTATAGGAAATATTTATAAGGGGGGTATTGGTGTTATCTGCAGGGAACCACTCTATTCTCACCACAGTGGAGGTCAAGATTTCATTTCTTGGAACCACCACAGAAATAAAAGTCGAGCCCCCAGGCCGGATTTGAACTGTCACAAGGCAGTCGCTTAACTCCCCCATCTACAGACGGCCTAAGTTACAACAATAGTTATCGTTTCTTTTTTGTTAATTCTTGTATTATCTTAAGTTGTAACAGCTTATAATGGTCATGATCGGAATGCTTGAATGTTTCTGTTCCAAATATTTTTCCTGATTGTGTAACCTGTAAAGTAGTCTTAGAAATTCCTTCTCTAAACAGAGTTTCTCCCAGTTTCAATTAGGATTGGGGGTAATATTGAAAAATAAAATGGGGAAACTACTTTCATTATAGATAGGTGGGCTGTCCTCCCTTATATATAGTATTTGTAGGTGAGGGTTTGAGAGTTACCTATGGTGAATGTGATTTTTGAACATTTATAGAAGATCCGTCATGTTATTTATCAAAGCTTTGACTAACTAAAGTAATAATAAACGATTAGTCGGTCAAGATTTCACTAATTGAGACATTATCTAGAGTGGAACAGTCCGGCAACATATATGTATTTTGTGAGGACATAATGTTAGATCTATATCGCTTAAATTGCCCAATGTTTGAGTGTTAGTTGAAACACTAAATGTACATTTAACTGCTAAGTACACTGCTATATGAGTACATCAAAATGCACTTGTAAGCAATCTAATTTTATAATATAAAAGAAATGAGATAGATGATGCTTGGCTAGATTAGCAATGTTAGGCTCAAAATTTGCTAGCCTTTGGCCTTATATATCGCCTTGTAACTTGTTTAATGTAAAATGTTTAATATATTTCTTTATTTTGCTAAAATTGATTTATGATGAATGAAGACAGATTTAATAATATACAGGTTTGGGAATGATATTAAAAAATTACAGTATCTTAAAAATTAAAGTTTTCAGATATTTTGGCATAATATTTATGTTCGTCCAAAGTTCACTCATGGTTAAATTATTTAAAAGAATCTTTGCTTCAAGATTAACTAATAATGACCTCGAAATGACTTCACGTTACTTATGAATTAGTATTTTCAAAGTAGTGTGGTTATCCATTCTGAGATATCCATGATTGCAATGTTGCTTGTCCAGTTTGACAGTGTAACATCTCAAAAAATGGTTGTCTTGAGATATGAATGTAATCTTAGCTATAAGGGTAAGATCCATACTGTTCAAAACTTAGATTATATGATGGCTTAACTTTATTCCTAAGATTTCATGCATATCATAAAATAACCATTTTTTGAGATGTTACACTGTTGAAGTGGGGCAGCGATAACTCTAAAGTTTAATTTATAAGCATTGCTTAATTTTTGAACATGATTTGTATAATTCCAATTCTTTGTCAACTTTATCCTATTGTCGTAAATTAAATTTTAAAAAATAAATTGAAGTCTTTACGTTTAAAATTATGAACCTAAACTTTATCTTTGACTGCCGTCATAACAGCCCTGACGAAGCCCTGTAACGTGGGGCGAAACGTTGGCTCAATAAAATAGTATAATTATCTACTATTTGTTTTTTTTTTTACTGCACCCGGACCATATTCCATTCATATAAACCTAAACGTTTATGGTTGCGCTAAAGTTGGAAATGTATATATTTAACGCCGTCAGAGACAAAATTAAAATTAATCATATGAACCTGAAAAGTACTGTTATATGGTGTTTACACATATACACTCAGGGTTCTTTGAGAAAATTATCATATGAATCTTCAATCGTGGCCGAGAGAGAAATCTCGCTTCAAAGTGGATATTTTTGATGATTATCTTTGGAAGTCCACCAAAAAACACTTGCCGAGCGTCGTGTGCCGCGGGGCACAGCTAAAACATAACGTAGCGTTAATTCAGACCCGAGATCTTCAGTATATAATAGCAGTCGCCAAACTTTTTGACCTCACGGACCAGTAAATTTATAATTTAAATCCTGCGGACGTCTAATAGGATTTTTCAAGGATTAAATATATTTTTAAAAAAAATTATGATCTAAGAACACATAAAATGTATTTAGTTAATAAAATGAAACTATTAATTGTGTAACCTTTTAATGAGTTTTATTAATCATAATAAATGAAAAAACTGTAAAAACAATTAAACAGTTAAAAAATGAACAACTATAAATCTATGTATATAGAGATATATATA